>NW_021604732.1:2668460-2806959 GCF_004785775.1 Grammomys surdaster
TCTCTCTCTCTCTCTCTCTCTCTCTCTCTCTCTCTCTCTCTCTCTCTCAACTAATAGCATCCCACTGTTACTCAGTCTGTTCTTCAGTGAAATCAGCTTTGTGAGCAGGGCCTGAGAAATCAAGCCCCATCCAGGAACTGAGGGAGTGATCAGGATAAGTTTCATACCCACAAGAAGGTGTAGAAGAGGCTGCAGCATCATGGAGCAAGAAAACAAATTTGCTCAGGCGCCAAAGTTCAAACTCCAACCCCACTGCTCACTATCTGTAGACCCATGGGAAATCTACTAAATCTCTCCAGCACTCACTCGCTGACCTTGTTGTCAAAGAGGGTAATGGTATCCAGACCCCAACACTGAGGGTTGGGAAATGTCTATAGAGTCCAGTGCCCACTGGCACTGTAAGGGAGAAGGCCCATGTCTGTCTATCCGTATAGGACTTCACATGAACAACTGTGTAATTGAAATGGTGGCTGGCACTACTGAAAGTCTGTTCTGTGACACTCAGAGCTTCCTCCTTCCCAAAGCAAGAAAGTGAAGCTAGGCACAGGAGTCTGGTTTTTAGATCACTAACCTTTCACTCTTTCTACCCAAATCCAGGGTAAAGAAGGAGCATTCATGGTCCGAGATTCCAGGACACCCGGGACATACACAGTCTCTGTTTTCACCAAGGCCATCATAAGGTATGCCACTCACTTGGCACAGAGAAATGGGGACAGCTGCTTTTGTGTGACAGCATAGGCACAGCAAGATCCACCCATATATCATACAGAGCCTCACTAACAATGGTGTGCTTCCACCAATGCCCCTGTAATGGTAAAACCCCGAGGGCAGCACTAGAGAGATTTAATAAGAGACAGAGCTGGGTAGATACCAGATCCTCTTCTTGGCTTTGGCAAAGCCTGATAGCAGAGTTCTGAGGACGTCACATACTTGCTTCTGTATTTGATGAACATACCAGGTAATGTATAGAGTAGATGAAAGTCTATTCATCTACAACGGGAAATAGGCAAATGCCAGTTCTTGATATGCTAGAAATAAAACCTGTCTACCATATTGAGAGTCCTGTGTGCCAAAGACTCCTGAGTGTGTGTGTGTGTGTGTGTGTGTGTGTGTGTGTGTGTTTATATGCAGATTCCATGTATGAGAGAAAGCATTTGATACTTGTATTTCTAAGTCTGGATTATTTTGTTTAACACACTAATCTTCAGTTCCATCCATTTGCTTGTGAATATCCTAATTTCTTCACAGCTAAACAAAATTACAGCATATATATGGACCACAATTTCTTTATCCATCCCTCTGTTGAGGGGCATCTATGCTGATTCCATATTTTGGCTATTGTATAGTACAACTATAAATGTGCATGGTCAAAAATCCCTGTGCTGCTCTGGCTCAGAGTCCTTCTGGTACATACTTAGCAGTGAAGAGCTAGAACCAAATGATAGTTCTACCTTTAGTTTTTGAGAAACCTCCATACTAAGTTACACTAGTTTGCAATCCCATCAGTACACACACACACACACACACACACACACACACACACACACAAACTAGCATTTGTGGTCAATTAACTTGATGGCAGGCATTCAGTCAGGGTGGATGGAGGGTCCCCAGTGTGGTTTTCCTTTGTACTCAGAACATACAGAGCTGCTCCCAAATCTCTTGGCTGTAGCTGTGGCATTACCAACACCAATACATCTCAGCTCCCTTGCACTTACATACAGGTGCAGCCTCAGAGTGCTTTTTCACACAACACCAACACCAGTGCCAACATGCCAAGGCTTATTATACACACACTGAAACACTGGGTGCTTGCCCTCTCAGTGAGAGCTTCCAGACCAAGACAGTGAGAATCTGATCCCGATAGATGTCTTGATGTATCACTGCTGCTTCCTGGTAATGATTGTGTGTTCATCTGTTTCAAGTGAGAACCCCTGTATAAAACATTATCACATCAAAGAAACAAATGACAGCCCCAAGCGGTACTACGTGGCTGAGAAGTATGTGTTTGACTCCATCCCTCTCCTCATCCAGTATCACCAGTACAATGGAGGAGGTAAGTTCTAGGGGGAACAAGCCAGAGGGAATTCCCCACAAGAAGACTTAGGAAGAAATGACAGCGTCCCCACTGGGTTCTTCTTGCAGCATCAACTGGGCATAAATAGCAACTCAAGGTGCAAATCAAAAACAGAAACAAAAAACTTCCAAATGCCTAGGAATCCCCATGCCTACCACGGAAAACACCTGCTCTGAGGTCACCATGTCACTGTCCTCCTATGCTTAAGGCTCCTCTCAAGGGCTCTGTGAAAGCTGTGGTAGAACTTTGGGATTTGAAAGTACTATTTCACATACTGTTCTTTTCCTGCTGGTATAATCTAGGTAGTTGCCATGGCAAAGCCCTAACCACAGCCTTCGGTTTTTCTATCAACCTAGGTTTGGTCACTCGACTCCGGTATCCAGTTTGCTCCTGGAGGCAGAAAGCCCCTGTCACAGCAGGGCTAAGATATGGTAAGCAGAAGATGTTGGGCATTTGAGCTAAAACTCACATATCTAAATGTCTAGGACAAATTCTAAGAGAATTCACTGTTAGCCTAACTGTTCTTCACATGTCAGATGACTTGGAGAGATGATACGAGAGTGATCATATGCACTTGCATAAGAAACGTGTGTGTCCAAACACAATTAATAAAGCTAAGTTTTTGAGATCTAGGACTTTAACTCAGTGGCAGAATATTAATCTAACATGAGTCAGGTCCCCAGTTCAATACCCAGCACCAGTTTAAAAAAAAAAAAAGAAAGAAAGAAAAATTAAAAAACGACCTTTACCTCCAGGGCCCTGGGGCCTACTCTGAAGTCTGTCCTCCAAAACACCTTCCCTTCCTGACTATCTACTAGAACCTAAGGCATCTCAGTTCACATTCCTTGATCCAAAATGTGCTGTTTGAAGAGGAGACTAATCTAATCTTCACGTTGTATCCATCGGTGGTTCTCACACTTCAGTGTGCATCGAATCTTTCCAAGCACTTATCAAAAAAAAAAAAAAAATGCTGGTCCCGGGACACTCCCTGCTGCTTACCAAAAACACTCCCTGAGAGCATGGTCTTAGAGTCTACATTATAAGCAAGCAGCCTGGTAGCTTTGACCTAGGTGGGCAGGGAAATATTTAGAGAAACACTGCCATGAACTCTTCACATCCAGCCTCCAGCACATGTGGCATACAGTGGGTACTCACATGCTGTTTGTTCTTGAGTCTGTCTCTCAGCCTGCTAGGCATGTGGCTGTACCATGCACCAGGAAAGCATAACAGATCATTACCCTCCTCTGAAAGTAAGGCTCTCCTACTAATTGTTGGATCCTGAAGTGTCCTGCTGGATGGGATCCCAGAGATGATCTGGTCAGCCCACTTATCTTGTCAGTGGGAAAACTGAGGCATAACTCCTTTTATTTGTTTATTAAACACTTATCAAGAGCCTGCCCCAGGGCTGGAGAAATAGCTGGAAAGTTCACAGTGCTGACTGCTTTTCTAGAGGAGCCAAATTTATTTCCTAGTGCCCAGATTCACTTATAACTCACTCCAGGAGATCCAATACTGTCTTCTGGCCTCTCTCAGTACCTGTGTTCATGTGCATTACAGTCACACAGACATATACACATACCCATAAATAAAAAATAAATAACTACCAGAAACAGTTCACTTGTGCCTCTGCGCAAGTCCCCCGTGGGCTCACACCCTCAAGCTCCATTCTTGTCAAAGCCTAGCTCACTGCTGTGAGCACAGAGAGCCACTAAATGAATACAAACAAGTGGAAAACGGAAAGAAAATGTCCTCTGCCATAATGGCAATAAAATTATAGGCCTGATATTCACAAATCTCTGTGTACTCTAGAGACTGAGGGAATGGGATTACAAGTTTGAGACCAGTCTAAGCTAGATGATGAGTCTGTCTCAAGAGAAAAAAATCATAATAAAAACTTTTCAATCACATGCAGCTAAAAAAAATGATGGGACCCTGTAATGATTCTCTTGCTACCTTCTATCATACTTAACGCCATCGTCCTTTTCTCTCCTTGCACTCTCCTCCCACATCGCGACAATTTCAAAACCGTATTCTATGTTACAGTAACTACCTATGACACTCTAAGCCATATTTGAATTACAGTGACCATAGGCTAGATAAGGCTGTATATATTTCTGAGATTTGTAGCTTATTGATTGCCCTCCTTAAAAGCATTCCTTCTTCCTCTGTTCCAGGGAAGTGGGTGATCCAACCCTCAGAGCTGACGTTCGTGCAGGAGATTGGCAGCGGGCAGTTTGGGCTGGTGCATCTCGGCTACTGGCTCAACAAGGACAAGGTGGCCATCAAGACCATTCAGGAAGGGGCGATGTCAGAAGAAGACTTTATCGAGGAAGCGGAAGTCATGATGTGAGTTAGAGCAGGGGTGTGCGGGCATGCTGGGAAGGAGGCTCTGGGCCATGTTTGTAAAATTCCACTCTGATGTATTGTCATGCCCCAGTAGTAGACTTGCACTACACAAGGAAAAACAAAAAAAAGAACCTTGTAAGGACCAAGGCTCCTTTGGTGAAGTGCTTGCTGCACAAAGACCCAAGTTCAAATCTGGAGAATTCATGTCATATATAAAGCTCGACATGAAGACATGTACTTGGTGCCACTGTGCTGGGGAAATGGAGAGAGGCAGGTCCAACCTAGCATACTTGGCTAGGTCCAGGCCAGAGAGCTCTTGTTTAGAAAGAAACGAAAGAAAAGAGAGGAAGGGAGGAAGGAAGGAAGGAAGGAAGGAAGGAAGGAAGGAAGGAAGGAAGGAAGGAAGGAAAGGTGGGGGCTGGAGAAAAAGTGGTTAAGAGCCCTTGTAGCTCACTAGTGCAGTTCCAGGAGATCGGCACAGGCACACACACAGTACATATTACATACATGCAACCATAAAAAGAAAACAGGGCCCTCTAAATCAGCGTGGGCAAAGCGCCTATGAACTCACAGAGATGGAGGCAGCATGCACAGGGCCTGCGCAGGTCTGCAGCAGGTCTTCTGCTATGTGTTATGGTTTCCACTTTATGTTTTTATGGGAATCCTTGGTATGTGGACGAGTGGGATCTCTGATTCCTGCGCCTTCTCTTGGCCTGTTTACCTTCCATTTGCCTCTTGTCCAACTCCGATGTGTTTGTTTTTGTTTACCTTATTATATTGTATCATTATCCCTTTGAAGCTTGTTTATTTTCTAATGAGAGACAGAAAGGGATGGATACAGATGGGGGGAGGTGGGGAGGAGTAGACGGGGTAACCATAATCAGGATATGATGTGTGAGAAAAAAATCTATTCTTAACAAAAGATAAAGAAATAAACAGAGGGGTTGATGATTCCTTGTGAATAACACCCTACACAAAGAGGGGGCGTGGGAGAGACAGGGACGGAGGAAAGATGGAGAGGAGGGAAGGAGGGAGGAAAGAAGAGAGGGGGACTTCAGCATGGTCTCTAAGACCTGCTATATGTCTGGCTCTCTAGTCTCCTCTTCTACCCATCTCTGTTCCGGCCCACACTAGCCTCTGTCTGTCATCTCTGTTCCAGCCCACACTGGCCTCTGTCCATCTTCATTCATACCAGCTGACTCCCTGCTACCACCCAAACCTTGATTCCCACCACCATGTTTAGTTTGGGTCTGAGGTTTGGTTCTGTTCTCAGAACCTTAGTGGGGTGAAGTGACAGTCGTCTACCTCAGTGCCGTCATATGGTCAGCATGTTGGGAATACTGAATTTCAGTTATCTTATCTCTTGCTTTTTTCTTCCAGGAAACTGTCTCACCCCAAACTGGTGCAGCTCTACGGGGTATGCCTGGAGCAAGCCCCCATCTGCCTGGTGTTTGAATTCATGGAGCACGGCTGCCTGTCGGATTACCTTCGAAGTCAGAGGGGTCTCTTTGCGGCAGAGACTCTGCTGGGCATGTGCCTGGACGTGTGTGAGGGCATGGCCTACCTGGAAAAGGCGTGTGTCATCCACAGAGACCTGGTATGAGCAAGTGCAGCAGGCCAACACCTTCAAGTACAGAACAAAAGAACATGTAGTCCCCTGAAATGTAGTTCTACCAGGTCTGAGAGAGCATCATTAAGTAGCTTGCCCCACGTGGCCTTCCCTCCCCTCAGCCTCTTCCTGTTTCACCCACTTCAGGAGGTCCCTGATAGGGAAGTGTTTCAAGAGTGCTCAGATCTGAGCTACACCTGGCCATTTCTCTAACATGTGCCCTCAGAGTTTCAATCCACATTCTTCCAACGTGGGACTTACCACCACTCTTGTCCCTGATCTCACCGGCTCGCTTCCTCGTCCCAAACACTTCCACTTCTACCTGCATGCTTTCTTTCTTTTGTTCTTTCTTTCTTTCTTTCTTTGTTTATTTATTTATTTAAATATAGACCTCATGTATGAAAAAAACCAAAATCCTGTTTGTCCTTAAGGGTAGCTATTTCACTTAACCAGATGTTCCCCAGTTCCATCCCCCTTCCCAGCAAGTGGCATCATTTCATTCCTCCTTGTGGCTGAGTACCCCTCCCCACCCACCCATGCCTGTCTACACACACCGCTTTTTCTTTACCCCTTCTCTCATTGATGGGCACTTGGGCTGAAGCACTGTTTTTCTACCACATAACCTGAGAGGCAGCCTGGGAACCTCTAACAGGTGGGGATCATGACGATACATGTGAGTCCCCAGATGAACATGGAAGTCCTTTTCAGTGAGACCCACTGGTTCTTGAGAGGGGCCAGGTACTCTCCCTACTTAGGATAACTTTAAGGAAATTGGCTTTCATGTTAATCACTTTCATACTAATCGCTTGGGAGGCATTGCAGACGGCTCCAAATTCATTTTTGCCCACTGTGTCAGTAATTCCAGCGAATTACTGGCTGGACAACGCTGGATCTCTCTAATAATTAGAAAATAAACTCCTCATCCTGAGGAAAGGCCTTGCACATTCAGCTCGCTCACTGGATCTCCAGCTCGCTCAGCAGGCTGTTGGTGATGCTCACCATCTATAAGGCTCGGCAGACTGTACAGCAACGCAGAGAAACCAAGTTTAGTGACGGGGTCCCTTCCTCTCCTGGCCCTCCACCCATGGCTTTATTTCTCTTTTGCCTACCTGTCTCTACTCTAGGCTGCCAGAAACTGTTTGGTGGGAGAAAACCAGGTCATCAAGGTGTCCGACTTCGGGATGACAAGGTAATGCAGGGGTGTGGTGACAGCCACTGTCAGGAAAAAGACTAAGCCCTGCACCGTTCTGATCTCTTTCTCGCCTCTCTCCAGGTTTGTCCTTGATGATCAATACACCAGCTCCACGGGCACCAAATTCCCAGTGAAGTGGGCATCCCCAGAAGTGTTCTCCTTCAGTCGCTACAGCAGCAAGTCAGATGTGTGGTCGTTTGGTACGTGGTCACACTGAGCCCACCCCTGTGTGATCTGGAACTTTCTCAAATGCAAACAAGTCTACTTTGTTCTGACCCCTGTGTGGAGAAAGAACCCACTGAGGGCCTGCATGAGAACAGCCTGAAATGTTCAAACGGGCTCTTTTTGTTGCGTTTATTTCTAGATCTCTTTAGAACAGCTAGGAAATTAAAAATAATAGTGGAAAGGGAGTCTTGTGGTAGCTACTGTGAGCTGGAAAGCTGGAGGAGTCCGGAGATAGGAAGAGGAAGCCTTTGAAAGCAGGATGGTGCTGAGTCCAGCACTCCCATACTTAATCCTCTGTAAGCTTTTGTGACTCCACAGTGGTTTGCCGTTACACTCCAGTGTCCGTTACACTCCAGCGCTGTGCTGAGGAGCAGGAGGGCACAGGGCAGAAGAGACTTCTGTCCTCTTGAAGCTAAATCTTTGGGGAGAGGAGTCAGATGACTGTCACACAAGATAGCAGATGAAAGCTGCAGTGGAGTTTGGGTCACTAAGTCGTGTGACTCAAAGCTGCTTTGGTACAGAGAGCATCTAGGGCTGGGGGAAAGGGTCTGTTTCACCTTGTATGCTCTGGAGAGGCTTTTCTAGAAGTAACTCTTCAACAAATGTCTCCACTCAAATATTCATGAAGCCGTGTCCCTGGTAGGAGCAAAAGTTCGAAAACTCAACTATGTCCAGAGAACAAGAGTTACTGAGTTAGAGGGAGAACAAAGACAGTTACAGTTGGTGGGAATAAATGAATTAATGAATGAATGAATGAATGATGCTAACATGTGGGAAAGGCTAAATAACTTGCTGGGTTTGGTGTCAGCCTAACTCATAATTTCTGCACGCTACCAGTGGGCATGAAAGTGTACCAAGTAGCCTCTTCGATATGATAGCTGTAAAGATGGCACTTTGGAGAGAAACTACTTCTGGTTAACCTTGCTATTCCATATGAAAGGTTTGCTAGGGCACAAATGTCAGTGGCACAAGCAAGGGAGATGGGGTGAATCAAATCTCCCAGGGTAAGAACCAGTGATGCAATCTTCACTTTAGAGCACCCACTCCCACACGCCCAGAGCTTGTTAATTATGAATCTTTCTATGCTGTTCCTTAGTTCAACACGCGCGCACATACACACACACACACATGCACCCCTTCAGGCTTGGCTGTTACTCTGTTAACAGGTAGAAGTTACAGAATGAATTGAAGGAAATTGTTCTGGTGTCATCCTTGCACAACTGTCCACAAGTATAGAAGAAGAAGGCTAGGCACAAAGTGTGGTCATCTCTCTGTGGATGATAGAACCACTGACACTGCCAAGGCAGGGCCCCACAAAAATGCTTAGAGTGCAAGCCATACCCAATGCAGATGCAGAACAGAGTTTGGGAAGTCCTAGCATAGTCTACTGTGTTTTCCAGGAGGTTAGTCTAGAATGCATCCCTTCCTGAGATGTGTGATTTGAAGAGAGTCCAAGAATGAGGTTGATAGACAGGTGAAGAACAGAAGAAACAGGTAGAAGCAGCTGGGCACACTGGTGCACACCTTTAACCACAACACGGGGGAGGCAGAGGCAGATCTCTAAGTTCCAGGCCAGCCTGGTCTACAGAGAGAATTCTAGGATAGCCAGGGTTTTTATATAAAGAGAAATCCTGTCTCAGGGGAAAAAGACAGACAGACAGACAGACAGACAGACAGACAGACAGACAATCAGACAGACAATCAGACAGACAGATGGACAGACAGAAAGTAAGAGAAAGGAAAAAGAAAGGCAGACAGTAGCATGAGCAAACCTCAGCAACCTGCAAGCTAAGAGGCTCTTGCCTGCCTCAGCCCTGTGGGTTTTGTCATAAATGCAGTCTGTGCTTTCCCATTGCTTTCCTGAACAAGTCAGCCTCTATGAACTCTGCCTTGGCCAGGCCTCAGAAGGTTCACACTAAAGCAGTCACTAACCAACAGCAGCAACGACTCACTTTCAAAAGACGCCTCACTCGAAATCCTGGCACCTTGGGATACTGAACAGTCTTCCTCCTAGTCAGATTCTGAATTTCCAGGTCCTCGGGCACCTCAGAGAAGCCTGCAGGTTACTGACCCTAGGAGGAGGGTAGTAGGAAGTCTCCCATTTGAACAAGTGTAGGAACTCACTCTTATTGAGTATTTGAGGATCAGACTTGGGGAGCTCCATCCTCCAGTCCTCTCATTTTACCCCTTGTAAAGCTCTGGTTAGGACACCAGCAACCTCCCCTCCTTTCTGAGAGCCTGTGATCTGTCAGTACATGATAAAGACAAAGCTGGGGCAGCCTCTCTATGAATGGCAGAAGTGGGAAACGTATCATGAGAAGATGCTTCCTCCTCACTGTTTACAAACAAGTTAAGATTCTGTATATGAAATGACTGACACCAAAAATGGTTTAGACTTTAGATTTGGGATATTTGTATATTATATGTGTATGTATACATATTTATAGCTATGGAGAGGGTAGGAGAGAGCAAGAATGCTTGGAAATGAAACCCAAGTCTAGACATAAATACATTTGCTTCATATACACCTCAGCACCTCTCCAGATCTGGTGGCCTTCTCTAGACTCCTCAAGCACATGCACACACATGGCATACACACACACACACACACACACACACACACACATACACACACACACACACACTAAATAAATATTTTAAAATAGAGCAGTCAATCAATCAATGAAAAAAAATTAAGGGAAAGCCTGGTAAGGCTTGAGTGGACCTGATACTGCACTTCTGAGGTCTAGAGCGGTGGGTGAATACTCACTCCAAGGGCCCTGTTTGTTTGTGGGCATGAGTCTCTTTGGTACTCATACACTTTCCCTTTAGCTGTTGCTCTGCTCACTGTTGCTTCTAGGTGTACTGATGTGGGAAGTCTTCAGTGAAGGCAAAATCCCATATGAAAACCGAAGCAATTCAGAGGTGGTGGAAGACATCAGCACTGGCTTTCGGTTATACAAGCCCCGCCTAGCCTCCTCTCATGTCTACCAGATCATGAATCATTGCTGGAAAGAGGTCAGTATGCAAGGAGGTTCCCCCCGGATAATACATACCACAGTTTCAGGGCCTCGATCACGAGAGAAAGGGCATGGCCTATAAGGATAGGAATCAAGAATGATCGTAATAAACAGGCAGGATTTTGTACGTGTTTACATGTATGATTAGGTTTTCATTATACATACATATGGAGGACAGTATGATATTTCAGTATGTGGTGACCAGTGTGTACTGCATATGTGGTTTCTTGGTTTTTATTGTTTATTTCCTTTTTATTGTTGAGTAGTACTCTGTTGTATGGACATACCATAGTCTGCTTATTCATGTGCTTACTAAAGGAACTTTCTCGATAGCTTTCAGTTTCCAGCAATTATGAGTAAACTTGCTATAAGCGTCTACTGCAAATGAATCTATTAAGGTGAATCTATGTATGGCCATAAATTTTCAACTCAGCTGGGTAAATGCCTAGGAGTGGTTGCTGGATCATATGTTAACACTATGTTTAGTTTATTTAAAAAACTAAACACTGTCATGTTGTCTTCCTAAGTCTGTTTTACATTCTTAGCAGTAATAGTGGCTTCTAGTGCTTTTGTTTTATTTGGGTTTTTTTGTTTGTTTGTTTGTTTGTTTGATACTATGTAGCCCTAGCTTTCCTGGAACTCACTACATGGACCAGGTCTTGAACCCACAGAGATACACCAGTCTCTGCTTCTGCCTCCTGAGTGCAGATATTAAAGGTGTGTGCCACCATGCCTGGTCCTGATGCTTCTCATACATAGCAGTACTGGTTGTGTTGGACATCACCATTCTTACAGAGGACGGGGAGAATTATATTTTCTGTTGTCTCAATTGCCATTCCTTTAGTGGCTCGCCATGTTGCACACCTTTTTATGTTTGTTTGCCTTCTGTAATCTTAGTTAAATGCCTGCTCAGATCTTTGCCCACCTTTCAGCTGGGTTGTTTATTTCCTATAGTTGACTTCTTTTAAAAGCGTATCCTATTATTATATGTTTTGCAAATGTATTCTCCAAGCCTACAGTTTATCTTTTCATTCTCTTAGTAATATCGTCAAGTTTTACTTAAAAAGTTATGTATATGGGTGTTTTGACTGTAGATGTGTCTGCACACCACGTGCATGCAGGTCCACAGAGGAGAGAAGAGGGCTTCAGAATCCCTGGGACTGTAGTCTCAGATGGTTGTGAGCAGCCCCATGAGCGCTGGGAATCAAACTCTGATACCAGCAAACCATTATTGGTACCACTTACATTTCATTATTTATGTTTTTTTGTGTGCATGTGTGTACAGCCATGAGGGCGGCATACATTGTTAGTATGTGCCTTCGGAGGTCAGAGGACAACTTGCAAGAGCCAGTTCTCACCTTCCGCCTGTGGTTCCCAGGGATGGGGCTCAAGTTGTCAGGCTTGGCAGCAAGTGCTTTTGCCTTCTGAGCCATCTCACTGTCCCTCTGGACAGGGTCTCTTACTGAACAGCAGTTGAACAGTTTTACAAGCTCAGAATCATTCACCTCCCCCATGAATTGCACTTTTGAAGTTGTAGTTAACAACTCATCACAAACCAAAGTCACCCAAACCGCTTCCAACATGATCTCATGGAAATTTAATTTTATTGTTATTTTTTTTTAAATCTTTGCTCCTTCTCAAAATTATGGCCACTTTTTAATTGTGATAGCTACACACACACACACAAGCTTAAATATTTGGGGGATGACTACTTGGTCTTGGATAACTACTTAGGGGGCGCATCCCTGGGGAAGACTACTCCCACTCCCAGCATTCCTCATGTGCCTGTAGCTCCCAGTTCCGGGGTGAGGCCCAGTAGGAATCTCCCATTCCATGCTTGCGTGTCTATTGGTGTCCTACTTCTTCAGATCTTGTTTAGGCAGCCATATTGTTGAGGTACCATGAGTGAAACTTCCCTATCACTTCAGGAGACACAGTCTCACAACAGATTTCCTGGTCCTCTGGCGCTTGCCATCATACTGATCCCCTTCCACAATGTTCCTGACTTGTAGGGACAGAGGTCATGTTATAGATGTGTTAGTTGGGACAATATACCACTTGTGGATTTCTATAACAGTCTCCATCTGTTGCAAATGGATTTTTCTTTCTTTTCTTTAATGAGGAGTAAAAGCTAAACTTATCTATTTAAGATAGATATCTAGAGTACGGTTAGGAATTAAGCTGGTTTATAAAGTGTCATAGATATTCTCTAAGATCATCACCAGCCCAAGGTAGTTGGGTAAGTTTCCAGTACCGGGCATGATTTCCCTCCTTTTGAGTCATCTTTAAATCTATTAAGAGAGCTGTTGGCTACTGCCAGGATGTGAGTACCTCTCCTGCATCCTTCGGGTTATTGTGCCATGCTCAAAGTCATGTGGCCTGTAGGCGTCATAGCTAGGCAGGATTGCCCATTGCTTCCCTCTCTTGGAAGATTCCAAAATACCTTTCACTGCAATGAAAGATAGACCTAAGGGAGGAGGCTTTCAAGTTAGAGCTTGGCTCCTTATGTTCAAAGTGCATAGTGTCTTCAGCAATAGGCAGTTGCCTTTGACTTCTGGGAGGCAACTGAGGGCGACAGCAAGTCTATATTGTTTGGGGAGTCTTTTGGACTCCCATGACTAGCAACTCTAAATGGAGTTTCTCATGCCTAATATTTAGATTTTTGTTAGTCTGTGGTTCTTGCTGGGGGGAATTGTCAGCCCAAGTGGTATAACTTTATTTAAACTATATATGTATACTCAGACTTATATGTATTGCATATAACTTTAGGTAAATAAATAATATGATTCTTGGTGGCTTTTTCCAGACATCCTTAGTGTTGTTTACTGTCTCTCTCCCTATTACTTACTTCCCACCCCTAATCAAGGCTGCCTCCCCCATTTTACCCTTGAAACAACTTGTCCTATTGTTTCACCTTTGGGGTCGTGATAGACTAGGGTCTACTTTTTGTGAGCAGCTTAGGTTTGTTACTTGAATTGCTGGTTCCTGTGTGGGTGGGCAGTTACAGCACTGCTTGTTGTCTGTCACTCGTCCCATTGTCTGCTTGCCATGCTCATCAGGGTCTCTCTGGGCCCCTGTTCTGTCTCTCTGATCCATTGTTTATCCTTTCACCAGTGTCATCAACACTGGTGATGAACTTTAGAGTAAACCCCAAGGTTGGGCAGTATCAGTCCCCCAACTCTGCTTTCCTTTGTCTTTGTTGTATTTTTTCTCTGAGACTTTTGTCTCTTCATATACATTTCAGACTCAGCTAGTCTATACCATGCAGTCATGTGCTGGGAGGTTTGGTTGACGTTGTGTTGAATCTGTAGATCACATTGTGAAGAAGTGACAACTTAGCACTAGTGTTGACTTCAAGCATCTCTGATTTAACATAATTTTATATTTTTTCTTATATGCATCCTATACATACTGTGTGAGCTTTAAACATAAATGTTTCCTTTTTGTTATTTAGTGCTGTCGGGATACATTTTATGCATGGTTTACTTCAAAACCAACTTGTGAGCTAGATTTCATCTCCTTTTTCCTGATGAGAAAACTGACATTCCAAGAGGTTTTGGCCATCTGTCCAGTTTCACACAATGGACGAGTGGTGGAACTGAGATTTAAGCTCAGTGTCACATGTGTAAGGTTCTGGGTTTGACCCCCCTTTTTAAAAAGAAGCAGGTTGCAAATTTAAAACTAGGCCATCTGGTCTCAGACTCTATGTCGTAGAGAGGAGGGGCATCTTGCCTCCAGTACAGCCTGCGTGGAATCGCATTTTGAACTCGAGGGGATGCTGCTATTAAATCCAGATCTGCTTTAAACTTAGCTTAGATGCACAGGTATGAGGAACTGACAGAGATCTCTTTGTTACTCTCCAGAAACCAGAAGACCGGCCACCCTTCTCTCAGCTGTTAAGTCAGCTGGCAGAAATCGCAGAATCTGGACCTTAGCAGGGACTCATTGACCAGCCGCAGCCATGAATCCTGAGTGAAGGAACAATGTCCTTTTTCCAGAGCATTAAAAGCTGCCACCAGCCCAGGACCCCCACACACAGATGCCTGGACCATGGTGCCAGCGCCTGTGCAGCCACAACTGCAGCATCCTAGAAGAGGCCAGAGACCAGCTGCTGAGCCAACAGCTGGGCCACAACTGGAGCAGTGTCTCTGTGTCCACCCCATCCCAGCCTCTTGTCACATGCCGTACTCAAAGCTCCATCGTCTGCTCTCGGGAGCATCCCTTCCCCTTCTTAGCAATCAGGAGAGGCAGACGTAGGCCACACTCTTCCTTTTATAATTATTTTAAGAATAGTTCAAGTAACCTTTAATTTGGCCAAATGAGACAATATGCCCATTTTATGGATGGAAGAGTAAGAAAGCATCATTCTTTTTCTAAGAAATGCAAGAGGTGATTAAACCAGGATGTTCTACTTCGAGGCTGTCAGCCACAGTTTCCTGCCACACATGAGGTGGAGTGGCTGCTTGTGCCAGAGGCCGGATGTCACAAGGTTTCAGAGCACACTGCCACCTCCCTTTGATGGGGCACAGTGAGCTCCATTGGGTAGACAGAGTGGGCAACACATTCAGACCCCAAGCCCCATGGCTGGATCATGGGGTGTGTGAGGTTGATCAGAAATGAGAGGGCCTCTGATGGAGGGAAGAAACGGGTACAAAAGAAGTCTTTAGATTATTACTGGTCCAGTGCCCTGCTTCATGGTGAGCCACATACAAGACTGGATCTCCCGTTCTGTGCAGGATGCTGAGGCACTGACTACAGAATGTTCATTGTTCCAACCTCTCAGGAGCAGCATCCACTCGGCACTTCTCACATGAACCAAGATAGGGCAGCACTCTGATGATCCGTGTGACTTTGAGACTTTGGGTTCTCTCAGGTCTTAGAGGTTCATCCATCTTAGGGGTTGATCCACATCAAGGCTCTCAAGATCCTAGCAAAAGAAGGAGGAGTTTGCTCTTGCACAAACTATCTGGAAGGAAAGAGAGTCAAGCACTGGGAGGTGCTTCCAAAGTGTGCAAGACGTCCCCTGTTGATTGGCACTGGGACAGGTAACATAGGTTTATCCTGTGGGCCGATTATTCCTGGCGAGTCACAGTTCATACCAACCCAACCATTCAGTATTATTCCTGTTTTACAGAAAGCGAACTTGGTCTTTTAAAAGCCAGACAGCTGGGCCCCAGTGACAGAGCTGGGAAGGACAGAGGTTGAGATGCTCCCCGAATATAATGCCAGTGCAGCCTCTTAGCTCTTCTCAACACTGCCTCCTACTGAGACAGGACTGCGCAGCAAGTTAGTACAGGAAAGTCAGTCCTTAAGCAGTGTACCACCACCCAGCCATGCTGCTCCTACACAGAACACTGGGGGGCGCAGTGGGACCCTCCAAATTGAAATATGCTGTTCTCTCTCTCCATCTTCATCCTCACCTGGATCTGAGTTCACAACCCCAGCCACTCAAAAATTAACCCTTTCATTCTCCCAACCTAGCAGCGTCACATCGCCTGAGGCTGTTTGTCCAAGAGCTTCAAAGGTGCTTTCAACTAGTCTCCGGCAGGCTGTTTCCTGTAATTATCCCTTCAACCTAGAGCTGGCTCTCTTGTGAGAAGGAGAATTCCCTGGTGCCAGGCACACTTGATTTTTCTGCGGTGTTCAGACAAAGCTCCTAGACAAATGATCAGAGTCAGCGATCCCTCTTCCTAAGTCACATGGCATCTTGGCTGGCTTGAGACTCAAATGCATCACTTTCGACTGTAATCATGTCCAGATAAAACTCTGCCATTCAGAAAATGATCTTTCTCAACTGGCCCACAATCATCTCTGTTGATTTCTCAGCCTACTGTACATTCTCTTTTGGAAACCCTTAATTAAGAAATGATTTCTGGGACATCCAATCTAGAAGATAAACACTGGAACTAAGAGATGTCTGTGGTGTGGTTTAGGAGACTGCCCCCTGGCCCCTTACAGTGATATTGGCTTTCTTAACCTCATTTGCGTGGAGGCTTTGATGGACATGTGTGCACCGATTACTCCAGTGTCCTGCTTGGGAAGATGGGATTCTCTTTTGCTGGTTTCTGTCTTACATTTTTGTAAATGGTGCCCTGTGTTCACAGAAAGGTTTTGGTTTGAAATGTATTTTGTAGGTCTTGCAATTCGTAATGTTTGGGACTATGTATTTATGCCTGAATCAGGAGAGTATTTATTGCTTGTGTTCAAGATAAGAATACTGCAGATATGTCTTACCCTCTGTAGGGGTCACAAGTCAATAGCTGCTTATGGCAAAAAGATAAAATAAAATAAAGCTACATGTTTTACAAATATAGGCTCTGTGACTAAAATTCCAAGTTGCTGACACCTCAATTTGCTTAAATAAAAATGGTCACATGGTTTCTGAATGAAAAAAAGAAGAAACGAAATAAAAGGAAAGACATGGCTGCTCCTAGGTATGGAGGAGAATGTTTATTGTAGATATGAGGGACAGCAGGAGGCAGAGACATCTGGAAGAGTCCAGAGTAAACGTGACCCTGAGCTGGGCCCTGTGAGGAGAGGTGGGAGGAGAGAGGGAAGAGCCAGGGGAGGGAAGGGTAGAAGAAAATAGCTGGGTGACCAAAATGGTTGGATTGCCCAACATGTAGGCTGGAGAAGTTTAGGGTGGGGACAGGGTATGCCAGACATAGGCTGTAACTCGTAGTGACTGAGGGATGCTGGGAGAACCTGGAGGCCAGGTCCGCTTTGATATGTTAAATAGGTCCTGAGTTTGAGACCTAATAGGTTTTATATTTTCCAAGTCAAAACTACCTATCCCTCAGTGACATGTCACATGTACTCAATATATTATCAGGTGTTTTCTGAATGTCATGTACTCCACAGGGTACAGATGCTCACAGAAACTGAGACAGAAGACGAGAAGTTCCTAGCCGAGAAGTCAGGCACAGCATCTTGTAAGATTAGAACATAGCAATTGAAATAACAATGGAAGTGTTGTCTGTGAAGAAGACTCTAGGAAAAAAAGTGATAAAATTGGTCTGGGCAAGGCTGACATAGGGGAAATTTCCTGACAACTCATTCCTCAAACTGTCATCTGAGGACCAGCAGCCAGGTTATGAGCAAATAATCTAAGTCTAAGGTTTCATCTTCACCTCTTGAGAAGTCTTCATTTTAACAAGAACCAGGGAGGAACCACACTAAATTTGAGAGGCACTCCCATGGAGAATATAACATCTAATTCAGTTTTGGGAATACATTATGGATATTTTTAGGAAAGCAAGTGGGTAGAAATAATAGAAGTATTTTGCAAGTTGAAGGAATAGACTATTTGGGGAAGTTATTAGTTGTTTCGGGGGCATATCTTTCTCTCTCTCTCTCTCTCTCTCTCTCTCTCTCTCTCTTTCTCTCTCTCTCTCTGTGTGTGTGTGTGTGTGTGTGTGTACACACACACACACAGTTGCTGTTGGGTGGCAAGAATGACCAGCAGTGGCTAAATTGAAACAAACTATAAATCTAGGTGTATTTTAAAAATCAAGGAAGGTGAACTCTTACTGTCTAGGTTAAAATGACATTGATCGAAATTCTACCCTCTAAGTAAAAATCTCATTGATCAGGAAAAGAGAATCAAATTTGCATTTAAAATACTCTCTGATAGCTTTGAATTGAGAAAGGTGATGATGGAAGAGAAGCAAAGTCTTCAAATTTGTTTCTGGTATTTGCTCACAGTGCCGGGCCACTGACCATACTTACACACTGTCTGCTGTGTGGGTGATGGTGATTCAGAGGTCCTCGGTCATTGCTGACAGTAATAAGTAGTTACTCTTCAAATTCCCATGGATTACAAGCTTGGTTATCATGCTTTGGGTGTGTCTCAGCTCACAGATGCCCAAGTCCACTACAGCATCAGTTCCTTCTCTATGGGTCATTACGCATGGGGAGGAAAGCATCGGTCTTCCACTGAGCTGTGAGGAGAACTCAGTTCTGGGCTTGGTCTCTGAGTAAGATCTAATCACACGGGAAAGTTCTAATGGAGGCTGAACAGTTTTGTTCCTCAGAATTCTTCCTGCAAGCTCCCTTCTCCCTGAGTCTCCCAGCACATAATCTCACCGTTCTAAGGAAGAGACAGAAGAACTAAGATGGGGAGTGAGTTTAGAGGATGAAGCCATATCTGCATGGTAAGCATGTATTTTGAGGTTAGAATTCATATTAATTTGTAACGGCCTTAAGGGAGGTACTGGAAGTTTAGTGCACCAAAGCCTACTCCCTAGAACCTAGAGTGATGTAGGCACTGTATGAATGTGGGTAGGTGTCTTGAGTTTTTAAACGATGACATCAAGGTCCAACTCCAGCCCCCCCCATCCAACTCTCCCCGCAGCAACCTGACACGGCCCTAGAGCCATTTGAACTTGCTAGATCCCAAACTGGTTGCCACCAGGAACTCTTTACCCTACCCACCTGGTGCAGAAACATATTGACGCATCTCTCAACTCCCTTCCAAAAGGTTGCTGTTTGCAGTTGATGATGATTAACACAGAGACTCTCAACTGGCCTAGGGACGAAGAGTAAGAGACTGCAGATGCTCAGCCCCAAATGGGATGTCTATATCACGTTACCTCTTCTCACAGGGATCATTGTGAAAGAGGCGATGGGGGACTTAAAAAGCCAGGGGCGGCAGGTGACTAAAACACAACAGTGCCCTCTGGACATAACAGCAGCTACACATATGAACTCACAGCACTTATGACAGCATGAGCAAGCCCCATGCAAGCCCAATCTAGACCAAAGCCTGGCATAGAGCAGGGAAGCAGATGTAAAGTCTCACCTCAAGCAAAGGAGTTATTGGCAATTAATAGCTGCCAGGCACGTTTTAAAAACTTTGAAAGTGTTGTCCCACGCTCCAGGGGAAGGTCACATACATCCAAGATTTCATAGGTAGCACAAATTGGTCTTGATTGATGAAAACCAAAAAGGGCGGGAGGGAAAGGGATGGATCTGGGAGGAGTGGGGGAGGGGTGGATGTGATTAAAACACGTTGCATGAGATTCTCAAAGAACTGATGGAAGAAATAAGACTCTTCCTAAGAGAGGGGCCTGCTTGGAACTCCTTGCTGAACTCTGGGCTACTGATAGATGTTGTCTTTAATTATATACCCGTTAGGAAATGCATGAGGTCTCAAATGGACAGTTCCAAACCTGTGGTCACCCAGATGACCCTGGTTAAACTCAGTGGGTCACAAAACAAAGCAAAAAGACATGACTGTGGGAAAGAGACTTGGAAGGAAGGGAAGGGGTGATGGACAGGAAGGAGATAAAAGACAGTAATTAGAACACACCATAGATATGTATGAAGTTGTCCCAAAAATTAAATAAAAACATTATTATTATGGGGGTGACCTTAGCTGTAACTCACCACATTGGGATATGGAACCTGAAGAAGCCACCTCCTGTAGCCAGTCAGGAACCCCAGTGGAGTGATAGAAACACCAACCTACCCAAAAAAAACTTTCAATCCACAATTTATCCTGTCTACAAAAAATGCAGGCATGAGGATGGAGCAGAGACTGAGGGAATAGCCAACCAACAATCAGCCTAACTTGAGACCCATTGCATGGCATGTAGCGATTACAAGCACTAGTGGCTAACACTATTAATGATACTCTGTTATGCGTGCAGACAGGAGGAGCATGTTATTCTCTGAGAGGCTCCACCCAGCAGCTGACTCAGACAGATGTAGACACCCACACCCAAACAGTGGATAGAGCTTGGGGACTCTTATGGAAGAATAGGAGGAAGAATTGCAGCCCCAAAGGAGATAGGAAGTCTGCAGGAAGACCAACAGAGTCAACTAACCCTTGATGCTCTCAGAGTCTGAACCACCAACCAAAGAACATACACGGGCTGGACCTAGGCCTCCCGACACATATGTAGCAGATATGCAGCTTGGTCTTCATGTGAGTCCTAAACAACTGGAATGGAGCTGTCCCAAAAGCTGTTTGTTGCCTGTCTATGGGATATGTTCTAGCTGGGCTGTCTTGCCTGGCCTCAGTGGGAAAGGATGTACTTAGCCTTGCAGAGACTTGAAGAACAAGGGAGGTATACCCGGGGGGTGGGGGGAGCCCAACTGCTCAGAGAAGGGGGGAGGCGGAAAGGATTATGGGAGGGGGTGGTTGGGAAGAGGGGCAGTGAGCAGGATGTAACGAAAATAAGTAAAAAAAAAAAATTTTAAAGCATTTTAGAAAAGCTTCTCCCCAAGAAATAATGTAGTTTGGGCTTATAGAGCAATGGAATTATGCAGATATTATTAGCAGCAATGTAGAGATAACTTATTTGACGAAGCATATTCACCTACTGTGGTGATTTAGAATGGCCCCCACAGAGACCCATATACTTGAATGGGTAGTCACTCGGAAGGGAAACTCTTTGAAAGGATTATAAGTATTAGGAGGTGTGGCCTTAGTGGATATGTGGAGGAAATGTGTCACTGGGGGTGGGCTTTGACGCCTCAAAAGCCCATGCCAGACGCAGTCCCTTTCTGTGTCTGCTGCCTGCAGATCAGCTGCTGTTCCAGTGACCTGCAAGCCACCATGCTCCCTGCCATGATGATAATGGACAAAACCTCTGAAACGGGAATCAAGCCCCCATGCAAATGCATTCTTTTTTGTAAGAGTTCCCAAGGTCAAGGTGTTCCTTTACAGCAATAGAATAGTAACTAAGACAACAACTATGGTTCTATGTTGGGGGGGGGGGTTTAAAAGGATGGGCAAGGCATTTTACTGGGGACCAGAGAAGACTTTCAAATTAGGACAGTGGAAGGAGAGTCACAAAGTGACTATTTGAAATGTGGCTGGATTTTCGAAGACCTTAGGAGTGACACAGTGGAAATCACTTACAGTCCTACAATTAGTAAGTAGAAGAATGGGAGTCTGGGCTCAGCCCTGGCTAGCTCCAAGTCCCAGTGCTCACAACCATTCTGTGACAGCATTATAGAGCCACCAGCCTCTGAGCTGCAAGGGGACCTGGGGCTGTGGTTTCACAGTCTGGTTCCGAGTTTCTAAGTAGGGTTCGTTTAAATAACAATGAAGTCTTTACCATCAAGGCCAGAGCTTCAAGGAAGGTTAGGCCTCTTGATGTGGAGCATGGAGGGAGGGTGTGCGTTTCAGGTGGATTGAGTAGCAATGTCTCAACCGTAAAATAAGTCACTGACAGTCAGTGAATATCAGGTGAAATGTGAAAACTCTCTCTCTGTCTCTTTCTCTCTCTGTCTCTCTGTCTCTGTCTCTGTCTCTGTCTCTGTCTCTGTCTCTCTCTCTCTCTCTGTGTATGTATGTGTGTGTGTGTGTATGTATGTCTCTCTCCCTCCCTCCCTCGCTCTCTCTGTTTCTCTCTCTCTCTCTCTCTCTCTCTCTCTCTCTCTCTCTCTCTCAGGTTTCTCTGTGTAGCTCTGACTCCTGCTTGTCCTGGAACTCTCCTTATAGACAGACTGGCATCGAACTTACAGAGATTCACCTGCCTCTCTGCCCCTGCCCCTGCCCCTGCCCCTGCCCCTGCCCCTGCCCCTGCCCCTGCCCCTGCCCCTGCCCCTGCCCCTGCCCTGCCCCTGGCTCTGTGTGCTGAGATTAAAGGTGTGTGCCACCAACTCTGGGCAAATATATCCTTTAGCAAATACTTTTGGAGTCTAAAAAACACTAAGGCAACCTACATCCCTAGAGAAAGATCTAGGGCCTGGTTATTAGTCAGCGTTCTGTAACTTTTTCCCTTTGTGGGCCTGGGGCAATGCAGAGCATTATATAGTGACCAATCTAAAATACATAACTGATTATGAAGTGTTTCTTTGCTTCCTAGCAGTGTAAATGCTTAGAACCAAATACAAAGTGCCACAGTGAGTACACGGTGGTGTCTTTGTTTCTTCCGTTTGGAATTATAATTAGTTTTGCCTCCATTTTGCATTTATACACTTTTTTCTTCCTTCTTACAAAATTCTTCACTGATTTTATTATTTTTACTTTTAATTATATTTACTTACTGTATATACATGAGGGGTCCCATCTGTGATACCATACCTATGTAAAGGTCAGATGATAACTCGTGGAAATCAGTTCTCTTCTTCTCCCATGTGGGTCCCAGGGATTGAACTCATATCTTTGGACTTGGCAACAAACGCCTTTCCCTATATCAGCTCTTTTATGTTTTAGCTTTGATACACCCTATACCAGCAATGAACATTAAGAATGTTTTTGGAGTAAGGTACCATATGAATACAGAGGGTTTTTTTCTCTGGGAAAGGGGAACGAAGGATGCAGTTGTAGAGGACAGTTTAGGTTTGGATTCATTACCTTGGGCAAGGTCCTTAACTGGTCTCAGTTTCATTTATCAAGTGAAACATGTGGTTGTTTTCTCCTAATAGTTTTCTCCTAATAATTTCTCCTTGTGGAAGTTAAATGAGGTGATGCTCTGGGTAATAGTTATTATATTGTTTCCCCATCCAAGTCCTTCCACCACTGGTGGCCATGAAGCCGTGTCTCTCAGTGGAGCCTTTTCTACAGGCAAGCACTGTTGCTATCCCTGGGACCCTACTATATAACCCATAGCTTTGCAAACAGCAGAGCGATTCTCGCTTGATAGCCCCCATCTTCTCCCTGCTGATGGAACTGCCTAAGCTGAGACATGAAGGAAATCTGAGGGTAGCAGACAGACAGCGAATTCTAACGGTGAGGTGTAAGGGTTTGCCTTGAGCAGTTCATTCAACCCATTTTTCTGAACTGCTATTTTCCAGACTCTGTGCCAGGTTCTGAGGGTACTTCAAGATATAAGACATAGACGTCCCTTCTCTCTCTGATAAAGTCTAATTGACGGATGCAGGCAGATGTAGACACAGCTATGACAACAGAACAGTAAATGGGATATAAGAAGGATGAAGAACGGCCGGGGAGTTACAGAAGCCTAAAGCATGACTCTATACCTAGCCCAGCCAAAGGAGGGATTTGGGAGGAGTAACTAACGGCAAGCCAAATACCAAAAGGATGAACAAAAGTCAAGCAGGTGACCTGGGAGAAAGCACAGAAGGATGGAACCGGAGAACTGAATCTTCCAAGCAAGAAGCTTGACTTGTGCAAGGGTCAGACGGAACACATCAGCTTTAAGGAACTAACAGGATCCTTTTAGCTGAATCATAGCAAATTTGTTCACATGGGAAGAACCCTGACAGATCATAGATCATGAGGTCCCTATGAGGCCACCCTAGAGGCTGGGCTCCATCCCAAGGGCAGTGTGACGCTAATGAAGCACTCTTACTCTGAGAAGCAAACACCCTCTGTTTCATCTTATGT
Source organism: Grammomys surdaster (assembly GCF_004785775.1). NCBI lineage: Eukaryota > Metazoa > Chordata > Mammalia > Rodentia > Muridae > Grammomys > Grammomys surdaster. The sequence goes on from NW_021604732.1 coordinate 2,692,233, forward strand.
AATTCTCTACATGCAGAGGGATGTTGGAGTGTAGCCAAGCTAGTTAAATTTATAGATGGGGAAACCAGGAGAGGGAGGTAAAACTTCTTACTTAAGATTGCTCTTCAGTTGGTTGCAAAACTCAAATATGAAATCTCTGGCATTTAGTGTAAGAGCCCATGCTGCATCTTCTCTATGGGCAGGCAGAACCCAACAACCAGGGAAAATAAAATTGCATAGCACATAGCCACATATATACTAATAGTTGTTTTATGTTATTGTTTCCAAACAAATTCTCTCTGAAAAGTGAAAAGACAAAGAAGGAACAACATGGAGGAATATGACACTGAGAACATAAACACCCCAAATACTCTGCCCTTTAGGATGAAACCCCAAGGAATTGGGATTCTCTCTCATAAGCATCTGAAGTCACTGTAGACCGAAATTCTGAGGATCACGGTGAAAAAAAAACCCTGAATTTTAAAATAAGAAGAAACCTGAGTTCTGTTTTTAAAGCCATCCCCCACAAACACCCCCGCAGCTTTCTCACATGGCATCAGAGGGGGAAAAATGTATGTGTGTCGCTATATATGTAAGTCATAGCTTCTGAAATAGCAATTTAAATTAGACAAGTGATGTAACATCAAACCACAGGGGATCGTGAATTCTGAGCCCTGGGGGAAGCATTCGAGATGCAGCTAAGTCTTCTCAAGTCCTCTCCTAAGATCTGAACACAGTGGTTTCTCTAGCAATAGCCATTTACAGGGAACAACTGTGCAAGTCCAGATTTGTGGAGTCTGACAAGCACTGCAGAAAGTTCTCATGACCCAAGATTTTATTCCTTACTGCTATATACATAAATCAGAGTCTCAAGTACTTTCCAATTAGTTGCCCTAAGAGGTACCCAGGGCAGGCTGCAGAGATGGCTCAGCAGTTGGAAGCAGTAGCTGCTCCTCTTGAGGACCAGAGTTCAATTCCCAGCACCTACATGGTAGCTCACAATTGTCTGTATCTCCAGTTCCAGGGTAGCCATGGGACCATGCATGCACGTGGTACACACATATGTGCATGCAGGCAAAATACCCATACACACAGAATAAAATAAATCCTTTTTTTTTTAAGTATCCAGAGCAACTATTATTCCCTTTATTGCAGGTACTGTGTCTCCCAAGCAAAGCTGCACCGTGTTGGGGTGTGTACAGGTCAGGACTGAATGCAGCCGGCTTCATCTCTATCTAAAGGTCTCTGAGCTATGTATCAAGGAGCAAGGGATTCTTTGAAGAGCCCTAAGCGGCATCTAAGAAAGGCTCTTGTCCCCTCAGCTCCTTCCTAGGTTTGCCTACAAGTTTGCATAGCATGATTTTGTCCACGAGTCAATTCTACCTAAATGGGATTGACAAGGTGTGTGTGTGTGTGTGTGTGTGTGTAAATATAATGAAACCCCAAGGAATTAGGATTCTCGCTCATAAGCATCTGCAGTCACTGTGGACTGAAATTCTGAGGATCATGTGACATATATGTGATTTCTGTAGCTTTCTACTCTAAAAAATGGAAAGGAAATAGAAGTTTCGCTTTGTTTTTAAATTATTATATTTACTTATTGTGTGTGTACATGGTGTGTGTGTGTGTGTGTGTGTGTGTGTGTAATGTGCATATATGCATGTGGGTGGAGGTCAGAAAACAATATACAGGAGCTGTCTCTCTCGTTCCACCTTGTGGACTCTGGGAATCAAACTCAAGTCATTAGGCTTGGCTGCAAGCGCTTTCACCCTCTGAGCCCATGCCTTCTGGGAAGTTATTCTTGACCTAGGTGGAGCACTAAGGAGCAAGGTCAGTTGGTGGAAGGGCTGAACCCCTCACTTAGCCGGCTCCCTTCTTTGGGAAACCAGCTATCGCTCGATTTCTATTAGGTCAGTTAATGCTGGCAAATAATAAGCTCCTAGCAAGCAGGGGCTCTACTGTACACTAGTGCATGCCTGGCTTTGGGCTCTTGGAACAAAACAGGTAGTCGATAAAGATGTGGTGAATAAATGACTACTTGAAAATAATTTGACACCGGGGAGATGCGAAAGGAGCGGAAGCTTCCTTCCTTCTGGTGTGGCAGGTGTCGCTGGTGATGCAGGCGGCAGCAGGAAAGTCGTCCCTCCTCCACCTCCAGAGTCGGGAGGCTGGATACTCTAAGGCTGGAAGGTATGGGTCCAGCGCGGGCCCGGGAGCAGGAGGGTGCAGGTCAGGGGTGCGCATGGAGCCCCTCGCCGCAGCCATTTCCGGCTCTTTGTGTGACAGCGGCGGCGGCGAAGGGGCTGGGCACCGCGGCCAGGGGAGGAGCCGCGGCGGGCGGAGGGGCGGGGCCGCGGGCGGGGCTCGGCGGGCCGCCGGCGCAGCGGCCGAGCAGGGCTGAGCATCCTGCGCCCCGGCGCGGGGCCCTGCGGTAGCCTCGGGTCCCTCCCCTGGACCTGCCACCGAACCAGGTAAGGGACTCTTGGAGACATCAGGGCTGCTACAGGGACCGAAATACTGCCTAGGCCGAGGATGCGCTCCTGAGGATGCGCGAGGGGCGGGCGCCGCTTCTCCCAGCCCGCTGGGGGCGCTTGGCTTGGCGCCCGAGGCTGCACGGCTCCGGGTCCCTGAAGGCCCAGCTGCAGGCCCGGCGTTGCCCCTTCTCCCCTCGGCCACGCCGGGCGCCCTGGGCAGGGAGCGTCTCCCAGGAGTCGTGGGCACAGCGCGGAGCTCCGCGCGACAGCCGCAGCCACAGCCGCAGCAGGTGCGTGGCCTGGACCGGAGCCGCCCTCCCGAAAAGGAGACAGGGATAGTCTCGGGGACCAGGGACACCTGCAGGGGCCAGGAGCCCAGCGGGGTCCACATCCCTGCGCCCAGGTACTGCAGATCGCCAGGCGGTCCCCGCCTCTGCGGTCGCAGCCACATCATTCAGCCAAGGCCAGAGAGAGCTGCCTGGGCCCGCCTGGCAGGCAAGGGGGTACTGGGCGCCCGCGGTGAACCGAAGCCGGGTGGGGCTGGGCCGCAGCCGCACGGTTTAAGAGAGGAAGGCTCGGATGAGCCGAGAGGCATGGCTGACCTGTTTCGAAGCGTTCTGGCTTATGCTCACGCCTCTCCCCTAGCTGGCTGTGGGAAGGAAGAAGGTGGGGTGATGGAATATTAGGGGACAAGGTTTCCTTCGTATTTAACTACCCACCTGTCTGTTGTGGGAGATTGCCACATCTCCTTCAGGAAGGTAAGCCCTTCTATGTGTACAGGAAGAGAAGGAGTAGCTTGTGGCTAAGGATGGGGGCAGGGAGCATGGTTCAACCGACTGATGGTTTTCTCTCGCGACTGACTGGGTGTTTTCCAGCCCAGACTTTGAACTTGGCTGGCCCAGTCTCTTAGTGCCCACAGCTCCACATCTGGGCAGGAAGACTTAGGGGTCAGACTGCGGACTGTTGGCTCCTAAACTACCATTTCTACCTCTTGCTCCCTCCCCTCAGAAGTGACCAGCAGTGCACCTCCCCCCCCCCCTTGTTGGAGGACAAAAATATAGATTAATATCTATAGTCAGGATTGTAAAGTCCTTGAAGATAGCTGTCCCCACCACCATCCTCCCTTCTGTGGCTTTCTCCCCCCCCCCCGGCGCTCCACGCAATGCTCTGTACGTCCCCTCTCTCCTGTCAAACTTGCTTGAGAAAGGAGCCAGTGAGTGGTGTTTATCTTGAAGAGCTAAATACAAAAGGTTTCCCCATTGGATGCAGAGCAGGTACTTAATAAGTCATGGGATCAGAAAGGAAGCTGAGGATAGGAGACATTTTAATAGGAAGCAAAGCTGAAGTCAAAATATTTGATATCTCTAATGGTTGACTTTCCAACGTAAGCTAGATGTGGGACTGATACAGTCTTCAAAAATGGCATATCTGGCAGCTGGCAGCCTTGTTTTCAGTCAGGGCTGCTTTGGCGTGTGTGTGTGTGTGTGTGTGTGTGTGTGTGTGTGTGTGTTAGGGCAGGGGTCACTATCACCAGAAAGCTTTTGTTGATCACCAGTCTCTACTTGTGGGGTGTGAAATTTGCCCATGGAGAGTTCCTCACTGGAGCTAGCTGCCATCTGCCCTGACAGTTATGAAGCCACAGATAGCACGTTGCTGCTTACAAAGCCAGTGCCCCCGTGTACGTACTTCTGCTTGCTGAGCCCCAGGCCAGTGGCATTAGCTCACTAATCTTTATTATATTTCCTAGCCAGTTCTGACTGGTTGTATAGGAACCCAAGACTGCCTTGTTCCCTCTGTGGTGGAAAATGGAAAGAAAAAGCGTGAGTTAGACATTAGGCCAGAAGTGAGGGGGTGGGGTGGGGGAATACAGCTGTGTAGGTTTGGAGACTCTTGCTCAGATCAGATCACATGGAGAAGTAATTTAACAGCTAGGGAAGGGCCCTGGTAACAGGACGTGCACCCTCCGATTATCGGGCCCCCTCAGTGTTCTCTGGGCCTCTTGAGGCTGCCTTTGGCCTGAAAGCTAAATTAGGTGATGAATAGGCAACAAGCTAATTAGCATTGGGAACAGCATCGCTGGAAAACAGTATAGAGCTCCTGTCCTCACATCTCAGCATCGGCCTCCATGCTCAAAGAAGCTTCTTTGGGCCACTGTTAGTCCCAGAGTTTCACCAAGAGCTTCACAAAATGCCCTTTTTGTAGCCTCCATGTGGCCACCATAACAATGAGTCTATTTCTTTACTGGCAAGTATTAATTATTCACTTATAGTTGGCGAAACCAGACGTCAGTCACCTCATTGGAGCCTTTGTGAAAGGCCTTTTGGTCTTGTCAAGTTGAGAGAGGCAAAGCCATATCTAGGATCGGGCGAACGGCCTTGCATTTGTAGCTGGAGGTGGTTGGTGGATGAGGACAGCCAGCGGCAGTATGTGCCTGGCAGGCTGTGAATCCTGTGAATCGGAGGCCAGCTGTGGTGGGGGAGGGGCCGGTGCATCTTTGGATCTTCTTATTAAACGAAGGATGCAAAAGCACTGAATGGAGTGTAGGGCACACAAGCCGTCTCCTATTTTTATCCTTATTGTTGCGATGCCGAGAATCTGGTTCATGTGCGCAGTCAATTTAAGGTCCTCTCTGACCTCTCCACTTCCGGGGCTTACCCGAATCGTGTTTTTTTTTCAAGGGGACTTGGTCTGCGGGATCAGTTGAGGTGTGTGCCAAAGGCATTGGAAAGGCATGTGATCAGACAAGGTCTTGGCCAGGGCTTCACCTGGCAACTGCTGAAAGTGAATGTGGTTGAACTTGAGTAGGCAGGAGGAAGGGGTGGGGGCAGGTGAGCGGCCTTAGTTCTCACATTTCAGCACACAGGGCCTGGGAAGAATGTCTTCCTCTGTGTATTCAGCATTTTGCAACCAATTCAAAAATGTCAAGGGCAAGCTTGACTTTACGTCTGGGACAGACAGGGCAGCTTGGTGAAGTTAGGCCGTGGGATTCCTCCTTGGTTTGCTGAGTACCTTTAACAAGGCTGCTACCTTTTCTGACTTTAACAATTGAGCAATGGAGAGCAGTTCACTAAGCCTGTCACCTGTCTGTTGCCACCAAAGCTGTGGGATGAGATAATGTCTGTGAACCCCCAGGTGGAGAAGAAGTCATGGAAAGAGGAGGAGAACGGGCTCCCGAGCATGGCTCTTTTGGATGAGCGCCTCTGTTCCTTAAGGAAGTATTTATTAAGTGTATTTTGAGTGTCAGTTTTAAGAGCTGGTTCTGTGGCTTCTCTGTACCTTGGAGCCAAAAGGAAACCGAAAGGCACTTTGTGGCTCATAGGTTGTATAATGCCCATATCTGTATAAAGACATGTCAGGATTCACTGGGGGTGGGGGTGGGGATGGGGGGTGAAGATCTCTGCCAGGATGCAAAGGTTTGGGCCGTAGCTTTGGAGTTATGGACATTGTACTGAGGACTTCACATGTGATTTGCCTCAGAAGACATGCACTGAAAAAGTGCTTTTTAGGCACTGGCAACAGAGGAGAAATGAATCCAGTGCAAATTCTTTAGAGAAATGGTTTGAGGGGACAGAGCTGACTGCAGTGGACTTTCTTGAAGGACTCATGCCGCCTGGGTGGCATTTTGAAAGCCTCATGTCATCTCAGAAGCAGTATGATGACAGAGGAAAGCAAATAGAACCTTCCAAAGGAAGAGACCCAGTAATGACCTCATGGGGGGGGGCATTTTGATTGGTTGCTGAATTCCGTGGCCAGTCTTCTCACAGTAGAAATTCACCAATCCCTAGGTGAAATGAAGGGACTTTGTATAGCTATTTTCAAATAAGCTACTTTTCTTGTTGTTCTCACAAAAATACATGACAGAAGCAACTCAAGGAAGAAAGGATCTCTTTTGGTTTACAGTTTAAAGGGGTACGGTCCATCATGAGAGCAGGAACGTGAAGCAGCTGGTCACAGTGCATCCTGAGTCAGGAAGTGGAGAAAGATGAATGTTGGCACTCAGCTTGTGATTCATCCTCCTCCTCCTCATCATCATCATCTCCTTTTATTTATTCTGTGATCAAAGCCCACGGGGTGGTGCCATTCACTTTCCCTCCTTAGTCAAACCTCCCTGGAATCACTTTCCGAGTTTTCATCCTGTTACGTTGACAGTTACGATCAACTGTGACAAGACGCGAGGCTTTCCACAGAAAGTAAAAGTGATGGACCGATTAGGAGACTTTGGGAGACTCCTAAGTTTGGACCAGTTTCCTCTGGGGGGATTAAGAAACAAGCTAGGGCTGACTGAGAGAATCGCCCAGCTTTCCCTGAAGGCCTGTAAGCTCAAAGAGTATGCAGGGCAGACCCTCATCACAGAAACTCGTGATGTGATGTTTTATGATTGACTTCAGCAAAATATGAATCAAGATGTAATAATTACAATCTAAAAGTCTCTCCTCAGTGTCCAAATCTGTTACAGCTCCGTGTGGGAAGGAGACATGATGGTACTTCTTACAGTAAGCAATACAGACTATAGGATGGAAGAATCATCTACAGAGGTTTTCTTAGATTCTCAGAAGAGTAGACAAGTAAGGCTTCTGTAGATATGGTGCCTCGAGGGACCGTGATATTGTTTCAAATTCTTTTTTAAAAACCAGAAGACATGAGTTTGGGTCACTGGCTCGTGTAGTCGATACATCATCAAACATTGACGAATACGCTGTGCCCAGAGCCTCTCCCCCTGTGCTCGTTGGAGGAGTCAGATCCAGAAAAGAAGTCTATTCCTGGTGCATTGGTGGTGACCCAAACAGTTCGTGTGAAGCGGTTTAGGATGGGATGGGAGACGGAAAGTTCCATACCATGAGTTCTGTGGGAATGTGGAAGAGTGTAGCTGCCGTGAGAGGGGCTGACTTGTTTATTCTTATTATTCTAGAATACTGGCTTCCACAGGGCCATTTCCATACGAGCATGTAGGGTACTTCAAGCATCCCCCACCCCCAGTCCCCATCACCTTTCTCCTCCCCCCTCCTCCACATTTGTCCCGTCTCTTCCTCTAAACAGTTTTGCTTCTCCTTTCCTATCTGTTCATATGAGATTTTATGTATCTGTATAAAATCTAGGTCCCACAGATGAGAGAAACTGTGTAACATTCGCCTTATCCGAGACTGACTTACAGTCCTCTGGATCTGATGAGTTCCAGTCTTGTCCATCTTTCTGCACACGAAATGATTTTAGTTTTCCAGCTAAAAACCCATCCCATCGCCTACATGAGCAACGCTTTCCTTACGCATTCAGAATAGGTTGATCGAGACTTGGTCCTGGACACAGGGTAGGATTTGAGAAGAGGAGGGAACAAGTCGCTAAGCTGTGGCCGTGGCTTGAGCAAAGGCACACAGCCAGGATGCCTTTGAAGAGACTGGTGACTCCGTACACTCTGGCCACCATGGGCAGATGGTCCAAGCTTCAGAAGTGTAGCTTTAAGAATGCTCCATATATGGAGGTAAAGGTCCTACCTAGCACCAGAATCATTTGCCTACGGGTAAGAAAGGCCCAGGGAGGAAAGATCAAGTACAGTGATTCTCCTTCCTTCTCTCTCTCTCTCTCTCTCTCTCTCTCTCTCTCTCTCTCTCTCTCTCTTTCCCTTTCTTAAGTCTGCATGCTGTACGGTAGTCATGTGATTGGTATCTCAGATTGCTTCAGTACCATGCTCTGCAGAAAGGACAAACATGTTGGAAGTGATATGGTGGGGACACTTTGAAATCTCTCCTTGTGCTTTACAAAACGTAGCTTGTTTGCAGACCTCAGTGTTTGAACTGTGAGTTACAACAACTTCTACAACACAGGCTCTGACATCACGGTGGAGGCTACTAGCAATCCAGCTTTCCTGTATTTTCCTGTGTGTGTATGTATAGGCACACAAGCATGTGTGTGTGTGTGTGTGTGTGTGTGTGTGTGTGTGGTGTGTGTGTGTGTGTGTGTGTGTATGCAAATGGAGGCTGTGGGTCAACTGTGCGATCATGGATATCATTCCTCTAGATATTGTCTACTTTGCCTTGATGATGATGATGATGATGATTTTGGAGACAGTTTTTCGTGGGCCCAGAGCTCACCAATTAGGCTGACTAGTGAGCTCCCAGGATTCACCTGTCCTCGACTCTCTGGCACTAGCATGACCAACAAGCACCACCAGACCCAATTTTTATTGTTTAAAATATGGATCCTGGCAATCGGACTCAGTTCTGAATGCTTGCACAGGAAGCACAGTACGTACTGAGCTGCCCGCGCCCTCACCCCCAGAGCTCAATCTCCATCTTTCACAGTGAATGATTTGGGAGCCTACGTCAGTCTCATGTTCAGGTTGCAGGTCCCCAGTGATAGAGACAAGTTCTGCATCCTCCAATCTAGAGACCACACCTGAGAGTCCCCTCTTGGTTTCCTCAGCAGATGGTTTAGACAGAGCTTCTGAAAATCTTGCTGTCCTCTCCACATACAAGTCCCATGGGGGTCCCTCATGTGGCAGTGTGCTATGATCCCTAGTAGGGGCAACATCAGGTGGGCACCATAAACGGAGGACCTCCCTTGCATAAATAACTGGGGACTGTGGCCCTGAGCTTGTGGCATCTGCTTACTTTTTGGTTGTCACCAAAAAGCCTTCCTCTAACACAGGAAGCAACTGGGAAAAGCAGCCAATGAAATGGCAAGGCCCTTTGCCCCAGGGTCTGTTTCTCAGCTCCCTTGTAGAAACACAAGCAGGGCAGATAGGCTTTCTGCCGGAGCTCAAGGGGAGGCTGACTTGGGCTTCTTTACTCCACCCTCAGGTCCCCTGAGAAGAAAGCCATGCAGGTGGCCGGGCCTCTGCTCCCAGGGGATAGGCAGTGAGGCACTGCTTAGCCAGCAGGTGCTGTGTACTGACCAGGTGTCTCAACTGTTCTGGGGGTTGTTGTATTTCAGAGTAAAATTTAAAATTTTGCTCATAGCAATACATGCACATGCTTTTGAAAAAAAATAAAGAATTGAAAGACTCCATAGTGCAGGACAACTTTGCAGAGCAGGGCTTCCCTTGAGGGCTGGTTCTTTGGGTAGCTGCATCTTAGTCTCTAATGTGTTCAGATTGCTGCTCTAGCCTCCAGTCTTCCACATTGATGGTCACCCTGTTGTGATAAATCACACCCTGTCCCCCGACCCATTTCCTAATCTCCTGAGATCTCTGTTTTAACCTAACCACATGTAAAACATCTATATTACTTAGGTTTGTCACTGATGTGAGCAGGCCAAAAGTGATGTCCTATTTCTTTTCTTATTCGGCATTTTGTTCCATTGGAAAGTTTAGATTTTTTTTTTTGTAACGTCAAGTTAAATGTCAGTTGCTGCATCAGGCCCTGTCTTCCTAGATTGCTGTGTTAGTCCCTAACCAGCCAAGTCACTGCATGCAAGTCATGTCTGGGCCCTGGTTTTTGCATCACTGGGAAGAGAACTCTGTAGGATAACTACTCTTTTTTTTTTTTCTTGTTTATTTTGAACTTCAAAATCGATCTCGCCCTCTACCCCAGCAGTTTCCTATCATCTGAAAGTCTTTTCTGCAGAGTGGAGCTGTAGCAGAAGCACTGAGAGGAGAACTGTGGGGGTGGGCGTGGGTGTGGTCATGGGTGTGGTCATGCACACCTGTCATTCCAACACCAAGAGAACTGCTGTGAGCTCTAGGCCAGTGAGACTATGTCTCAGACAACAACTAAGCAGGGCTGAGGCTAGACAGCCAATTTAGGGGCTTTCCATGGGACAGGGTGGGGTTGGCTGTCACTCTGCTTATCCCTCCCACTGTCTCCTGCTTCATCTTTGGCTCGTTCTGTACCCCACTTGTTTATGTTATACCCATTGGTTCATAAACATACTAATTTGAGGGGAGGACAACTTTGTTAAGACATAGTTGGATTACCTGATAACTCACCATGTAAACCATACAGTTCCATAATTTGTAGTAACTAACAAACCTATGCACAGATAATTTTAGAACGTGCCTGGCATCCTGGAAAGAGACTTCGTACATTGATTTCCTCCAAAGCCACACCCAGCGGTAGGCAGCCACCAGCCCATTTCTCGTCTCCATAGATCTCCTAGACACACTGTATAAATGGATTCATACAATGCGGATCTTTGTGTCCGTAGCATGGTGTTTTCAAGGTTCATCCATGCATTTAGGATCACAATATGTGTCTAGACTGAAGTCCTTCCTGTTGCTGAATACTATCATGTTGTAGAGTGGTACCAGTTTTATCTCTGGGTCAGTTGAAGGACATTCGGAGTGCTTGGACTTCTGGACAGTTCTGTAAAATGTTGCTATGAATGTTCACTTACAAAGTTTTAGTTTTATTATAGTTTATACACTTAACTTATTATTTATGGGCTCTGTGTGTGTGTGTGTGTGTGTGTGTGGTGTGTGTGTGTGTGTGTGTGTGCAGTCATGCTATAGCAAGTGTGTGGAGGTCAGAGGACAAGTCACAGGAACCAGTTCTCATTTTCTGTGTGGGTCTTAGAGACTGAACTCAGGTCACCAGGCTGACAGGCACTGTTAACCTGCTCAGCCATGTCACCCGCTCCAATGTTAGCCATGTCACCCGCTCCAGTGTCAGCCATGTCACCCGCTCCAATGTCAGCCATGTCACCCGCTCCACACAGTTTCCTTTCTAATCAGTCTCCTTTTATTTAATTGTATACATATGGGTGTTCTGCTTATATGTATGTCTGTGCACTCCTTATGTGCATGTGACACTCACAGAAGCCAGAAGAAGAGCATTAGATCCCCTAGAACTGAAGTTATTGACAGTTGTGAGCTTCTATGTGGGTACTAGGAATCAAACCTGGGTCGTCCAGAAGAGCAACCAGTGCTCTTAACCACCAAGCCATCTCTCCAGCTCCAACTGTAGTGAGTTTACTTTGCCAAGTAAAAAGCAACATGGTTTAATGACAGAAATCAAAAACTTTCAACATTTGCCTGCTATTGTTCCTCAGCATGTAACAAATTAATACATCATCAGGTAGTATTGTTCTAGAATGTTCGATTGTTAAAATTGCTGTCTGAGTTACTGCATTTATGGGGGAAAAAGTATGAAATGAATTTTGACTTGGGATTAGCACAGAACTTTCAACAGTTTCCCAAATGGCTCTAAACATGCTTTTGTTTGTTGTTATTTCTTGATTTGTTTTTTGCTTTTGTTATTTTGTAGTATCTACTTATGAAACATGTTTTCAACATTGACCATTAAAAAATCAAACTGTAAACAAACTGAAAAACATTGAAGATATCCTGCACCCTACAGTGTGAAATATTTATGTAAAAATAACTGAGTACAGGGTCCACTGAGATAGCTCAGTGAGTAAAGGGCTTGCAGGGAGGTGGGAGAACTGGATTTTGGTTCCCCAGAACCCTTGTAAAATGCCAGGTGGGCATGGAAGGTGGGAGACATGCTCCTTTGGGCAAGCTGCTGGCAAGACTAGCCAAGTCCTCAAGTTCTGGATCAGAGAGATGGTACCTCTGCATATATGACAAAGAGTGGTTGTGGAATACATGCGATGTCAACTCTGGTCCTCCACATGCATGACCACACACACATGCTAACATACAAGGGGACATGCGTCTACATGTGTATACACACTACAGCATTTATCTCATCAATATAAAAATCGTTTTCATCTTTGCTATATGATAACATTGTATGCAATGCCCAGAAATTGTTTAGAGATACATTTCCCTACGGTTTATGACCAGTAAATATTTGATTTGCATACCTGTTTTATACGCCTGTATACCCAGGGTCCTGTCTACGTTTCTTGGGTTGAAAGAGATCCTAAGAGAAGAAGTTTAAGAAACCTCAGTAAAGGTTATGCCCTAAAAGCAGCTCCAAGTGGTTCCCACCGGGTTGACAGCTGGGAAGCCTGACCTTTGTCTGCGCAGACTGTTCCTGTACAGCTCTTTATGCCCAGCCCACTCAGCAGAGGCTGCATGGCCATCGTGGTACACTCTGGCATCCCTGTAAGATAAACATATATACTCGTTTTCCTGCTCAGCTGGTTCTGAGGTCTGAAGGGGCTACACTCCACAGGGAGTGTCTCCATGGAGCGGTACCCTGTCATGGCTACCTTCCATGCCTGCAAAGCTTCCTGCCATCCTCTGCTACATCCAGGATGGATGGGGAAGCAGGCTGTGCCCTTGGGATTTTGCTTGCTCACCCAAATGCCAGCCCATTTTATCCTAATGGGACCCTTTTCATTTTTTTTATATTTTAACATATCTTTGCATAATATTTTCCTTGTATATACAAATATATTTGTTTATATATGTATATGTATGTCCATGGGCATGTGTGTGTATATATGTGTGTATGTATCTTCGACCTGGATAGCTAGACAGATGGAGAAAATATTTCCTGGCCTCTAGATGTTTATGAATCTTCCAAATGACAGTTTTCTAATCTTATCTTTCCAATTTAGGAGAGTTTTTGGTCCCAAGGAAGGGAAAAGTATCCAACCTGCGAGGAAGGTGACATGCTTAGCATTTTCCAAAAAGGTACAAAAGCAGGCATGGCCTAAAATAACACGGAACTAGAAAGAAAGATAACCCGTGTACCTGGCCTCTGCCAATCACTAGCATGAATGAAAGCATTTATTTCTTAGTTACAGTGATCTGAGAGAAACATCAGATAGTAGCTGTCCTCTTGAATTTGTGGGGCAGTGCTGATGGGAAGTCAAGATGCAAGAGCCATACAGAGCTGACATCTTAGTGACAACGCCTGCCTGGGTGGGGGAGTAGGGAAATCATGGCAGTGTTCACTTCATGACCTTCAGTGCTAGGCAGTGAGAAGCCATTGCTTTAGTCTGAGCAGAGGGATGGATTCCCAAACAAGCCTGTTTGTTATTGTTGATTCTTCTGAAGACAGGGGATCCTAATTTGGCTGAGTTAGCACAATCAGGAAGACACTTCTGCTTTGACTTTTTCAAAAAAGTAATCTCATGCAAGCCAGTCTTTTAAAAAAAAATTTTAGTCCTGTGCGACTGGTTAGTTTGTGTCAATTTGACACAAACTAGAGTTACTTGGGCAGAAGGAACCTTAATCGACGAATTGCCTCCATCAGCTAGGCCTGTGGGTCTGTCTGTGAAGCATTTTCTTAATTGCCAGTGATGTAGGACAGCCCAGCCCACTGTGGGTAGTGCCATCCCTAGGCAGGTGGGTATGAACCTTATAAGAAAAGTAGCTTGCAAGCCAGTGGGCAAGCATCCCTTGTGGTTCCTGCTTCCAGGCTCCTGCTTGAGTGCCTGTCCTGACTTCCCTCTGTGATGATCTGTAACCGGTAAGGTTAAATGAACTCATTCCTCTCCAAGTTGCTTTTGGGCAGAGTGCTTTCATAGCAACAAAAAGAAAACTAGGAGAGTTTACTACGTGGCTAGTAGAGCCATGTGCGCATGTGTGAAAGGCAGGGCAACTTTGGAGTTGGTTCTCGCCTTTCACCTTTATGAGGGTTCTGGGAATTGAACCCAGATCTCCAGGTTTGCACAGCAAATGCTTTGAGCTGAGCCAGCTTGCTACCCCAGCATGTTTTTCCAAGGTGCTTATCTTTCTGTTCCCACCTTACCCGCTGTTCCGCACATGTGTAGATTGCTCTCAGCCTGTTTCAGAGAATGGAGGCTGTGATTCTTGAATTGTGACTAAGAGCCCAGTTAGCTGATAATTCGTACTTTTATCTTCTGACAACTTATTTCCTGAATGCTTAATCCGCTGCAGGCTGCCTTGTTAAGTATTCTACATGCTGTAAAGTTATAACATGCTCAGAACAAAGGACAGGCGCTGTTATAAATTGTGGTTCTTTTACAAATAAGAAAACTGGGGTTCCAAGGGGTTAAATAACAAGCTTATGGTCCGGTGGCTATTCATTGCTGAGCAACAAGTTCAGAACACACACACAGACACACACACACAGACACACACACCCGCTATTCTTTCTTGGTAAAATTGCCTTACCTTCTGATTCCTTCTGGAAATTGTCAAAAGGAGCATAGCAGTGAGATCCTACCTTAGCCGCGAACCTGCATTTCCAAAGCCAGGTTCTTCTAACTCCCATCATGCACTGGTGCCAGGACTCTCCCTGCCATGTTGCGGTCTGTCAGTCATCTCAGCCTTGGAGGCTCTGCCTTCCCCTCTCAGAAGCAAATTATTCACCAGCTCAGAGCTGCTATTTCTCGGGGCAGCCAGGCCACTGGCTTTAGGTTGGTTATGAAGACACTGAATTAAACGAACTTCTCTGAATCCTCAAGCTGAGAGATTGCAACTGCCTGAGGTAAACCAGGTCTTGAGTGAATTTGGAGTAATTTATCACTCTCTTATCCAAAATGACAAAACGGCCCATGCACTTGGACTGGACACATGGACTTTTCTCAGGTTGCATAACAGGCTGGCCTCCCGGAACAGAAAAGGCATGCTTGGTTTCACATATACCTCTGTTCAAGTTTCTAGAACATCCTCCTTTCTGATTTATGTGGGTTTGGCACTGACTTCTAGCACTTGAACTAAAAATGTCGGATTTCCACCTCCCTTAGGCAGTGAGTGATCTACAGAGGCAAATCCACTGCAGAGGCTGTATTTCCAAGAAGAAAAGGAAAGCTGCCTTATGTAAACAAAGGCTTTTAATTTGTTGCTTTTATTAGGCAGCCCCTTACTGATTTTCTTCAAGGAAACTATGGGATGCTACTATTTCAAAGGGGAAAACCTTAAGGGTTATTCTGGTAAATGGATGTTTTATGAAGCGTATGAATTCCTGAAGAAGCCCAGGTTTTAAGGGAAAGGTGAGAGGAAGGATAACAGTAGATGACAGTGGGGGAAGGGAGGAAGGGAGAAGGGTATTCCAATAAGAACTGGGTGCTAATACACTGAGCTGGAAGCTTTTACAGAAAGTTTCAGACAGACACACAATTAGAGAGGTGGTGGTGGTGGGGACCTTACCAGCATCACAGAGCACCAACAGTTCTTACTCTTGCCTGATTTTTTTAAATTATATTTAAGGTTAAAAGACAAATAACATGAACCGGGGATCGAACTCGGGTCCCTGGGTTTACTTACCCATGATTGTTTTATTCTTGTCCATCTTGTATTATTGAGAAGTAAACCCCAGTATCACTTTGTTCCTATTTCAGTAAATATTTCTAGAAAACACTTTTAAAACGTAATTTTGATACTACATTACAGGTAGAGTAGCAGTTTCTCCCTAGTATCAAGCGTGCAGTGGAGATTCAGTTTTGGGATTCAGTTTCCAGTTTGTTTATTTGTTTGTTTTTCCCTAAGTGTTATAGTTTTGTTTTCCAGGTGGTGAGTTCAAAGTAATTGAACCAGGATCCAAAAAAACATTCTGTCAGATTACTAAATCTCACAGCTCCCCACTGCAGTGTGTCTTCTGCCCCCCGACCCCTGCCCCACCCCTGTCCCCGCCTTGTCCTCCCCACCTCCCCCAACCCCTTTAGCTTATTGGTTGAAGACATTGCATCATCCTCTATATTGATTACATGCCTGTGATGTGTTATAATGTGAATTAAAATCAAAGGACTGAAGAGAGTCTGGTGTTCCTTTTGGGTCCAGCATTCTTTCCAGGTGATGATGTATCCATCCACCAGGCAGCATGTGGTTCACCTGGCTGTTTTCATCTAGTGATGCTGGTCCCCTTGAGGACCAGTGCGTAGATACACTTATTCATTAGGGGTTGGAAAGCAGGTGTTCCAGTTGGCATTGTCTCAGAAAGGAAAACAAATTATATCTCTTTTCTTCCGAATTGATTATCCTACACAGTGGTCTATTTTGGTTAGGAAAGGGAAGTTACTTCGTTGTGTTTCCCCGTTTTCTACATAACATTTGGATCACAGGCACTGTCCAAGTAATAAGAACCAGGTTTTTATTTGGTAACTCTATGATCTCAGTGATGTAAAGGTATTTACTCTTGTTCTGGTCCACTGTGGCTTAGCTGATGGATGCTCACGTGGTCCCATCCAGGGAGAGTAGAAGCTTGAGTCAGGGTCTTCTCTGGATCTGTTGCACACACACAGCCCCCGTAACTTAGACAGACTGCTTCCTTGCTATGCCAGGAAAGTTCTTAAACTTCCCGGATATTTTCTGCCCCAGACCTGGACTCACATACTTGATTCCTTAGTAGGAAGTCATAGTTGCAGACTGGTGTCTGAGCACTGAAGGTTCATGTTGCTTATGGGTTGGAATTTGTTTCTAGGTCTTTTTGGTGGACAGAAATACACACTTGTATGTATATGCTTCTATCTGTACATAAAAATATCATATTTGTATCTTTATATATGTGTATTTGTGTCAGTGAGGACTTTGTAATGTGTTTTGCTTTTAAATATAAATATAAACACATCTGTGTATGCATACATATTTATTAACATGTAAGTTCTTCTGGATACTTCTTATCCATATTTGTGCTAGTTTCATTTATAGTGCTGTAGTAAACTATCTGGACAAAAAGCAACCTGAAGAGAAAAGGTTTATTTTAGCTTACAACTCCAGGCTGTAGTCCATCTCCTTAGAGAAGACATAGCAACAGGACCCCAAGATTATACACTCAGAAGCAGAAAGAAATGTGTGCATGCATACCCTCCTTATATAGTTTAGGATCCCCTGCCTAAGGAATGGTGCTGCCCACAGTGAGCTGTGTTCTCCAACAACAGTCAGCTCAGTTAGGACAATCCCCCATAGACAGGGCAACCCAGGGTAGACAGTCCCACACTGAGACTGCTCCCAGATGATCTCATGTTGTATCAAGCCCATAGTCAAAGCTAACTACCACAATACCTTTTCATGTGGAATTTGGGTCTTAGTGACTCTCTTCAGTCATAACTATGTATCTCCTTTCAGCCTTTGTCTGAACAACACCAGGAACACATCTCATAATCATTCATTTCCTCATAATACGTTCAAGCATCACAGTAATACACCAATATGGCATTGAAAATAAAGTGAGCTTGTGTTTTTTTAAACGTTCTCTTCCCCTTTATTTTTGCCGTTCTCAAGATGCGTCCCGGTTGGATCTACCATCCGATTACTGAATTCGAGGCTGGAGGGGTGGTTCAGTGGATAAGGAGTACTTGCCACACAAGCACCCGTGTAAAAAATCAGGCATGGCCATGTATCCCTAATCCCAGTGGGTTGGGAGGCAGAGACAGGAGACTGAGGTGGTTTTGTTTTTGTTTTTGTTTGCCTATCAGCCTAGTTCTGGATTCAGTGAGAGACCCTATCTCAAGGAAGTAGATAAAGTAAGGGAGAATAGTAGATCCTCCAATGTCCCCCTTTGACCATCACAAGCACTTGGCACACACATGTGCATGTCTGTGCACACACACACGCACACACATACACACCAGAGAATCACGTGTAACAGTTCCTTTTGGTGTGGCTATTCCAACAATTTGTTGACATGCACACTCATTTATTTCTTCTTATTTTTTAAAGGTTTGCATTTTAAGTTTGACACTTATTTTATAATAATGTAAAATCTGGAAATCCAGAAGTATTCGGGGAATGCTAGACTGTTTCCCTGACCCTGTGGGCTTCACCCTTCTTCCTTCTCCTTCCTCAAAGCTCAGCTGTCTCTATTTAGCCTGCCCTTGCAGTGTTCAGTGTGTGTGTGTGTGTGTGCGCGCGCGTGCGCGCGCATGCATCCTCCTCTCAGACAAATGGCTTCATGTGGTTCGCATACACATTCTGAGGCTCACTGCTGCTTTGTCTTACTGCTGCCCGTGCTTCACTGAGGAGGGCTGCAGCAGTACTGTGGTCATGGATGTTTGCATTTTTCAGGCTGCTGCAATTACACACTTTACACCCCAACCAACAGTGTGACTGTAGCCTGTTCTCTTCAAGCTGGCCAGTGGCATTGGTGGTCATAGCAGTTTGATCAGTAAATTGCAGTCTAGATTTCTTACTGCAACGAAACAGTATGCTTTTAAACAGTGTCATCCTTGTCTTAGGGGTAGAACCCCAGCAGATATTGATGTAGCTGTGTATGTGATTCTTGGTGCAAGTAGAGCCCAAACCCATTAATACCATGCTCTTAAATACTGAGTGTCTACTCGTCTATGAAGCAGGGTCCCCGTGGTACATGACTGATAGGATATGCAAGCAGGTAAACGCTGGCTGTGTCTGGAACCAAGAAAGGTTTATTATTATTGTCTGACATAATGAAGGGAATTGTTGGGCTTTCTAGTCAAGGTCATATACCCTATAAATTATCATCCCTCTCTCATGTAGAAATAGAAATGAGAGAGAAGCTAGAGAGGTAGATGACTTAGAAGTCAAGAGCACATACTGCCTTTGCAGAGGACCCGAGTTCAGTTCCCAGCATCCACATCTAGAGGCTCACAACTGCCTATAATTCCTGCTTCAGGGGATCTGACACTTCTGGGCTTCACCAGCACCTGCACACATGTGCACACACACAGCCACACGTGCATACACATAATTTGTAAAATATAAATCAAAGAATATTAATGCAAGGAAGAAGAGGAGGCAGAGAAGGAGAAGAAGAGGCGGAGGAGAAGGAGGAAGAAGAGGAGGAAAAGGCAGCTTTAGTGTGGTCTGGCAGTCATGCTACCATAGACCTGAGCACCACACTTAGAATTCTGAGTAGGGATGAGAAGAGAGGCAGAGGGGAAGGTCACTGCTGAGTTCCAGGTGTCCTCATTGGAGGCTTGGCTGTGCCACTGGCAGGGTACATGCCCAGAAGGTGTGTTTGAAACTCACTGGAGTGTGAATTTAGTCAGCTGCTCTGTAGCAGCCCAGCCCCCATCTGCCCTGCCAACCTTGGACCTGAAAGAAATGTCTGTTTGCAGTGTGATCTTGGGGTATACGTTCCAGCTCTTTGCAGCCCCTGGACCACAAGTCAAAGGTTCCTGTGTGGCCTGGAATTGGACACTACTTTTCCTAACAGGGCACAGTCCCTGGCATTGAGAGATTCCAGCCCTTAAACCACACTTCTGTGCTAGGGGTCTGGGCTAGCACTCCTCTATGTGCTCTTATTCATGTAGCAAAGGCTTGGCTTCCTTGTCCCTGATCTATAAGCCTTGGGGTTTCTGTGGTTGTTTTTGTTCACCTCTACTGTCTTCATCATGACCGACTTTTCTAACCTTGTTTCTTGGGGATTGAGATCTCTTTAAGTGCAACACAGGGCTAATGGAGTTCTCCTTTTCTTTAAAGGTTTGATTTGTTGTTATTTATGTTAGTGCAAAAGAGGGCATGAGATTCCCTGGGGCAGCAGTCACAGTGGATATGAGCCCGCCCACTTGGATGCTAGGAACCGAACTCAGGCCTTCTGAATGAGCAGCCAGCATCCTGGTCCACTGAGCTCTCTCTAGACCCCAGCTCCACTTTTCTTACCTTCAAATAAATGTATTTAAGACTTTTATTCGTGCTTTTAAGTTCTAAGTAATTATCATTTCTGCTTGAATCACTCTGTCGCTGTGAATGAGTTCTGGATGCTCGTAAGTTTTCAGAGGGGTTCCAGTTTGCACTGTCGACTTTTCATCTCACTGCGCTGTGGTACCTCACGGTGTTGGTTTTGGTTCACCTGAGGGATGCAGTTTGAGGTCAGTTCCTGCGTAACCAGGCAAGCCTGCAACTTGCTGTATAACCCAAACCAGCCTCAAATTCTTGATTCTCCTGCCTCAGCCTCCCAAATGCTAGGATTACAAGCATCTGTCACCATTCCTGGCTTAAGATAGCATTTTCAGAGGCTACTACTCATGGGAACACGATTTATACCCTAAGTCATATGGTAGAAGTTTTTAATCAGTTTTCACCTGTAAATTTGTGTTGTTGTTGTTGTTTTTAAAAAATGACTCTTCTGCTCACTGGGTACTATATTCTTAAAGTAGCAATTAGCTTGGGTTGGTTTGCTGCCCTGCTTACTCCTTGCTGCTTCGATGCCTGGCAAGAGTTTTTCATCCAACCAGCCCATTCTGCCCGGGTCCAAGACACCAAAATACCCAGTGAGGACTGGTTGCTTTGGTGTGGTCCATAAAATTTCCCTAGGCCAAGGGAGACATGGCAGCTTCTTCATTGCCGCAAACAAGGCTGGTTTATAGGAGTTAACAATTATATAGTCTCTGCTTAATTAGCCTATAAAACTCAGGCTCAGGTCCCCTTGATCATCCTGGCTGTTGTGTGATGGGAATTTATCCTGTACCATCATCTAAGAATGGAGTTGATGAATGTCCTTAAGAAGAATAGGAGGCCTGGCCCATGTCCCCATGCCCAGTATCAATCCAGATTCTTGCTTACTTGACCATGTTGGTGTCACTTGTCACATTACTTCCCAGACCTGTGCTTCTCCGACACTCCTGTGGAGACACACTCTAACGTGTGTAAGGCTCAACTGAGATATCCTCAAAATGTATATATTTTCTAATTTATTATTTGTGCATGATGTAGTGGTGTCTGGTTCATGCCATGGTGGGTGTGTGAAGGTCAGAGGATAACTTGTGAGAATCCGGTCTCTCCTTTACCATGTGGGTTCCAGGGATCGAACTCGGGTCATCTGGCTTGTCATCAAGTACCTTTACCTACTGAGCCATCTTGCTGACCATGAGACTCAGATTTTAAAGGTATTAGTAGAAGATACCTGTGAGGAAGTGGTATTTCAGAATGGTCTCAGTGACCCTTGACCCTTTCTACCTCTAAAAGGGGCTTGGACAGGGTAAGGACAAAAAAAAATATTTGGAGGTCCCTTAAATTCTCCCTTGTCATTCTCTTCCTCTCCATCAGTGTGGAAGACAGACACCGCAGCCATGACCACCCACGTCACTTTGGAAGATGCCCTGTCCAACGTGGACCTGCTGGAGGAGCTGCCGCTCCCAGACCAGCAGCCATGCATCGAGCCCCCGCCGTCTTCCATTATGTACCAGGTAATGGAAATAGCAGTGTGCAGTGGAAAGAACTGGATTCCAGAGGGCCTGTAAGAGGGCCTGCCCTGAAGTACAGGGAGGAGGAGGTCTGTATTGAGAAGGTGAAAGGTCAGGAGCTGATGGAGTCCCTGTTCACTCTTGGAGCCTGGTAGAAGGAATAGATTAACTAACAACTGTGTGCCAGGACCATTTCCCTCCCCTAGGGAGCATTTGTTGATCTGTTCTGACCCCAAATTCCTTCTGGACTGTTCTGTTTTTGCACCACCCGGATTATGGCATCCAATCTCATGAATTAAATATCAAAGCTTAGAAGCCTCTAGAGTCTGCCTGGGTAATTACTTTTCCTTCATGTGCGTGACAAGAGCTCACATAAGCCCGCATGGCAACCCGTGTGGCTCAGGGAAGTGGGTCACAGTTGTTTGCTTTGGCCCTAGATCAGATCTTTCGATAAACCACCATCCCATTACATACGGCTATAACCCTGGCAGGCCCACTGAGGAGGCCATCCATGCAGCTAGAGGCAACCTAGCCAAAGCTCCTTGTCTGAGTGTACCAGGGTGAATGCCACGTTAAGAAAGAATGTGTTAATTTGGAAATTGGGGCTGTATTGAACCTTTTTGCTAAGGCTTAAATGGTGAGCTATGAATATATGTAGTCGCTTTTCATTTCATTCAATAGTTAAATGTATCAATCACATACTTGAAGATTCATTTCCTAAATTTGAAGTAGCTTTTAACATAGATTACAATTTCAATTATATAAACATATTTTAATTTTAGTCATATAGGGAAAGATTTTCATTATAAACAAACGGAAAAGTATAGCATAGAAACTTCTTATCCCAACATACCCTTCCCTGTCTTCATGAACATTTTGTTTTATTAAATATATATGGTATATATTTACTCTTTTTACTAAAATAGGAATTCATCATACACATACACACACACACATACACACATATATTCTAATTCATCTTTTCCTTTAAGTTTACTATGAAGCCTGGTGTGGTGACTCACAGCTGCAATCCCAGCATTCAGGAGGCTAAAGGAAGAGGACTGTTGTGAACCTGAGACCAGCCTGAGCTAAAGAGAGTGCCTCTGTCTCAAAAATCACAGTGAGACAAACTTCTCCTGTGAATATTACTTGGGCATCAGTGCAGTAATGCCACCTTATGGCTAAGTGGCTCGTGGTCCTTTCTAGCCCGTTGTACACATTGACATATTTCGGCTTTTGCTGGGTGTTTCCATCTTTCCAGGGTGTTGTAAAAAGTGTAGCAGTGGCCTGACTTGTCCATTGACACCTGTGTACCCTCAGGCAAGCACGTCTGAATGGCTGGATAAAAGCCATGCACATCTTGACTTTTAGCAGCTGTTTGGACTTGCATAGTTAGCTGGAAGTATGGCTTCCTTGTGCGTAGTTTTTTTTTCTTTGTAATTCATGATGACATGCATAGAAAACAGATTAATGTCAGTGCATTTATCACATGAATAAGTAGGCAAAGTTTATCAGAAAAGTCTTACTAACTGGAGTGTAAAGGTGTTGATTTGGAACTAAATGGTTACTTCTGAGGCTTGGCTGAGTGAAACCGGTCACCGATGAGAAGCAGGTGCTGCCCATCTGTCCTCAGCTGAGCTGGGGGTAAGGGGTAACATTTGAAGCCATGGGGCAGTAGGTTTCCACAGGAAGCTGGTGGTTTTTGTTGGCAGCTGTTTATTCCCTAGACACCTAGCCAGCTTGGATGTGTTTTCCAACAACCAAATGTCCCTACCTCCACAGGCTAACTCTGTCTACCTCCACAGGCTAACTCTGTCTACCTCCACAGGCTAACTCTGTGTCCCTCCTGTCCTCTACCTCCACAGGCTAACTTTGACACAAACTTCGAGGACAGAAATGCATTTGTCACGGGCATTGCAAGGTACATTGAGCAGGCAACGGTCCACTCCAGCATGGTAAGTCTCCGTGACCCTCACGTGCAGATGCATACTGAGGAAGCAGGAGGAACCATGGGCGGCTTCCCATACCAGACCTGTGCTTAGCTACCCCAGGATGCTCTGCCATAGTCAGCTGGCCTATGAAAGTCCATTCTGAAAAAGAAAGTTCCTCCTAAAAATGCTTTGCATGATATTATTTATTGACTCAAGGAAGCCTCTGCCTAAATCATTCGTAAATGGAGCCAGTCGTTTTCCATTCCTCTTAGGGTCTGAGCCTAAGAGGGCAGAAGTCTCTTCTTCCCCTTAATCCTCATAGATGTTTGCAGAATTCTAGATTCCTCATCCATGGGCCCCTGCACATATTTCCCCGGACCATTCTCACTGTGTGGGATATGTTCTACAAACCCAACTCACTGGTTATGCATTGTGTGCCTGCTTTGAGCTGATTCTAGAGTTAGTGTAGGGCCGGTCTCAGTTCTCGGGGAGTCAAGCGGGAGAGAGACAAGTCAACCAAACACTTTTTCTATGCAGACATTTCAGGTTCATTGTCTCATTTAATCCTCACACAGACCCTGTGAGGTAGGTCGTTGGCAGCCCCAATAGCTCAGCTAGCCAACCCTGGAGCCTCTCAACTGTTAAGAAATTGACTCCGGGTCTCACGGCTGATAGGTGGGGCAGTTCTAAACTTAGGACTCTGGTGACAAAGCTTGGCCCTCTGGACTATCTTTTGCAGGCAAATAAAAAACTATATAAATGTCCCACATTGTGATAAATGTGTGGAGTTCAGCTTTTCAAGTGGCCTTCAGAAGGCCAGCGCGAGCTTGATAGAGGAAGTCACTTTTTAGTACATCCTTGTAAGAGGGTAATGATAACATGTGTTGTGCACACTGCTCTTTGAAACATAGGGAGGGCATTCTGCTGTGTGATAGCATCAGAGCTTCATAATAACCCTGGGGCTTGCAAAGGGATCATTATACCTATTGTAGAGATGAGAAGACTGAGGCCTGGAGAAATTAATAAGCGAGTAGCTCATGGTCCTACAGCTAGTAAGTCCTTGCATGAACTTGGGAACAGTCCTGACCTCTTTCTGTGCTTCTCTCCATCCCACAGAAGGTTGGAGCACTCAGAGATGAGATGGGGAGGGGGCTAGCAAGTGAACAAAGACAGGATTCTCAGACTGCCCAAAATTAGGGTGTGTCTGTGTGTGGTACTGTATATAAATAGCATTTATGGAGAATGAGGTCTATCCATGGAGATCATATTTGATACCTAAGCTGCCACAGCAAAA
Source organism: Grammomys surdaster (assembly GCF_004785775.1). Taxonomy (NCBI): domain Eukaryota; kingdom Metazoa; phylum Chordata; class Mammalia; order Rodentia; family Muridae; genus Grammomys; species Grammomys surdaster. The sequence continues at coordinate 2,716,826 of NW_021604732.1, forward strand.
TACCATGGATAGATGGTTTAGATGGTGGGTGTTTCCACAGCCCTGGAGGATGTGATTCCTGAACCAGGTGTCAACAGGGCTGCTTTCTCCTAATGTTTCTTTGGGTACTGTGCCTCATTTCCCACAAACTCCTAGGTGTCAGATGTCTCTATGTATACCCAAGTTTCCTCTCTTTATAAGGATGACAGTCAGATTGAGTGAGAGTCTTCTCATGATGTCCTCTGAGCTTCATCCTCCTTTCAAAAGGGCCACCTAGAAACAGTGTCACAGTCTCAGGTATGAATGACGTGCAGGGAGCCTGGAACAGAGGACTTTCACTTCATCAAAGGACAGGTGGGAGGCTGGAGGAGGACCTCAGTTGTTAGGGTGCCTGTCTAGAACATTCAAAGCCCTGGCTTGTATGTATCAAGTCTCCAGCACCACATAACCTGGGTGTGGCCTGGCAAATGCTTGTCATCCCAACTGTGGGGAGGTGGAGGCAGGAGGATCCAAAGTTCAGGATCGCTTTCTCAGCTACATAGGAAGCTTGAAACAAACTTGGACTAGAGAACCTATCACAAACAAACAAACAAACAAACAAAATAAGTAAAGAAATAAGTAAAGAAATAAATAGCAGTGGATAATTTTCAGTCATGGGAGAGGAGGAGCCAAACTCGGGTTTAGCCATGCTTTGTCCATAATTACTCTCGGAACAAGCTATAAAGAAGAGTGAATGGAACACATACACTGGACGAGAGTCTCAGAATGATTGTTACGGAGGCATGAAAGGGTGGGGACAGGGATTTTAGGGGACAGCTGTAATGATCACATACATGAGTGAAACTGGACATCAACTCCAGCTGGCATAATGATTCTTTGGGGTTGGGGGAACCAGAACCAAACTGAAATATCTCAGAAATACCAGGTTATGGGCTCAGACAGTCAAATCTGAAGGACAGGCTGGCTCTAGAGATGATTCTATTTGTTTTCTGATGTTGCTGTGACACATGGCATAAACTTACTGGCTTAGTAGATAGATTGCTCACCTAGCATTCACAAAGCCCTAAGTTTGGTCCCCAAAAACCCACATAAGCCAGATGTAGTGGTAAATGTTATAACCTTAGCACTTGAGAAGTAGAGACAGGAAGATCAGAAGTTCAAGGTCATCCATAGCTGCCTAGAAATATGTATCTCTAGAATATATATAATATATATTATATATGTCAATATACAATATATTATATCATATATATACACAATATATACCTATATACAATATACTATATCATATATATGATATACATGATATATATCATATACATAACATATGTATATGATATATATGTAATGTATATAAAATATACATATATAAAAGGTGACCCTAAGAAGAACCAATAGCTCAAGGTTCCCCAGGCCCCATCCAGAGCTCTTTCCACCACAACATCTTGATCTCTGTATTCTGGGCTTGTTATGTAACAACCATGGCTGAACTATCCAGAGGGCAGAGCACACATCTTGGTTCTCATTCCTGTTTCTGACACAGAGCCTGGGACCTGAAGATGCTTGCTGCAGCCTTTGTTTTAACTGAATGGAATTATGTGTGCTGAGGGCATTTGGGGGCTGAGAATAGCCACGTGTTCCTTACATTACTGTCAGTTCCTCTTTTAGACACGTATGCCTAAACAGAAGAGAAAGCAGGCGGCCCATGGGCTGGTCTCGGTTGTTTCCGATCTCAGGGACAGCATGTTACTGACTTCTTAATTAAGAATGGAAGCTGTTGCTGTCTAATAGACTCACAATAAGTAGCAAACTCCAAATTAAATTGGATTCTGCCCTAAAAATATGTATTATAAAGTAGATATGATAAATAGTTTTAAATTTTAAAGTTCATCTTTTCCTAGATATATTTACAAGGAGAGGAAGCATAATGCTGATTCTTTTCTCCTATTATTCTGTGATGTATGCTTTCCATAACTGGAAACCATTTAAAATATATGCATCTATGTTTTGATCATCTTCACCATCATCTAATTTCGTTACCCCATACAGATGCCCTAGAATATTAGCAGCCAATCTAGGTCCTCTCCCTCCGTGTTCCCATCAACTACGGTCTGTCCGTAAGGCTGTACCTCTTGTGGGTATTTTGTCCAAAGGAATCGTAGAATGTGTGGCCTTTCATCTGGCTTTCACTGAAGTTCTTATTAGATCAGATATTCTAAGATGCAAGGTGCATGTGACTTACCTCGGGACTTTGATGGAATATAGGTTCTTATTCCAAGGCTCAGACAGACTTGTTAGCAAGCCCCCAGGTGATGCTGCTGTTGCCTGCCACGGTCCACATCCTGGCTGGTACAGATGAGAGTCTGGAGAAGTCCATGGCCCTCGTGTTCTATCTCCCTGATGAACGTGCTTTGCCATTTCAGAATGAAATGCTGGAGGAGGGCCATGACTATGCAGTCATGTTGTATACCTGGCGCAGCTGTTCCCGGGCCATCCCTCAGGTGAGACCATCCTTGCTGGGCCTCCCTTCCCCTTCAGGTGTCACTGCCTCTGCAATGCCCCTCTAACCTGAACCCAAACCAGAAGACTGAGTTCCCCAGGTGGCAGGAAGTAAAACTGGGCCTCTGACCCAAAGGGCTTTCCATAATGCTACTGACAAGGTCCACGCCCAGGGTCTTAAAAACAGTTTCCTAACACATACTGTGCACAGTATTTTATTTTAAAAGCAGTGGATGTCTCTTGACATCCAGGCTGTTGCAAAGGAGCTAAAGTAGCAAATGTGATATCTCCTCATTTCTTCACCTAAACCCTTTGCTTCAGATGGCTCTGGGTCTTTTTTTTTTTTTTGGCACAAACATATTTTATAAATCTCTATTGTTACCACAAATCCATATTGCCTCTCATTTTTTATACTGTGTTGGGCTTGTTTGAAAATACAGATAGTTTTATTATCATTGACATTTTTGCATAATTAGTGGATTCCATTGGAACAAAATCAACAAATCACATGCACATCAAGTGAACAGCGGCACCCTTCTCTCTTCCTTTTAGCACTCATATTTAGGGGCAGCTATTATTAACAATTTTTTTTGTACTTTCCACATTTTCTAAGCCTGTTTTTTTTTTAAACAGTCGGTTGTCTTAAAATTTTTTATTGCCTTTATTTATTCTCTCTCTGGGGAGGATATGTACATACAATGGCATACATATGTCAGACAGAGCATAATCTGTAGAAATTGGTTTTCCCCCACTTAGGTAATCAGACTTAAAAGCAAGTGCCTTTCTCCACTGAACTATCATCTGGCCAGCCTCAGAATTTTGTTTTTCTGGAGAAAGGTACCAAACTGGAGCTGTGTCTCAGTGGTAAAGCATTGCTAACATACTCAAGGTCTTAGAACCCAAGATCTGGATTCTTTCCCCCAGCAGTGTAAAATTAATTAATTAATTAATTAATTAGGTATCAAATCATACTTAACTGTTCCATGGCCTCTTTGCCTGTCAGGTGTGATAGTACTTTTTTGTAGTCATTCCAGAGACCCACCTTAGCCCTTCTAATGTTTGCAATGGCATATGTATATGAATGTATATGATCGTATCACTTTGTCCATTTAATAACCCGATGGCAATTATCTAGCCACTGATAACCATAAAATATTATCCTTGTCCAGTGAATGTGGTACTCTCCAGTAATCCCAGCATCTAGGAGGAGGAGGAGGCAGGAGAATCTTTAGTTTCAGGCCAGAATGGGCTACCGAGTGAGTCACTAATTAAAAAACAAAAACAAAATACCAAAACCATGCATTGGCTCACTCTCACTGTCACACATTAGCAGGCTTGACGCATGCGCATTCACAGAACATATGGCATGCAATACTGGGGGTACATGCTGACTAAAAGCACTGAGCAGAGGAAATGAGTCCCTGGAGGACACAGCTTAGGTTATCCATCATTAACATGGATATGGCTGGGAAGCTTTGCTCCAAGCATACAACATAACAAGGGCAGACTGGTTCATGGTCACGTGCATCAGGATAAGGGGAGAAGACTTTACAGATCTCCATCGACACATGTATAGCCAACTGTGAAGGCACAGGCCAGCAGGAATAGGAGCAGGGCGTGGTGTTAAGATCAGCTGGCTCCTTTACTGCAGCCAGTCTCCAGGGAGCACTTGTGGGGCCTGTCAGTCTTCGACAGCTCCCTCTTACTAGGGTGACCCTATCCATTGTCACCCACAACAAGATGCCATGTGAGCCATGCTCATGAGACCTCAGCCGGGAGCCCGGCTAATGAAGCTGCCCTCGCTTTCACAGGTGAAGTGCAATGAGCAGCCCAATAGGGTAGAGATCTACGAGAAGACGGTGGAAGTGCTGGAACCAGAGGTCACCAAGCTCATGAAGTTCATGTACTTTCAGGTGAGTGGGGTGTGGGCGGGTCCGCAGCAGAAGGCTCAGGTGAGCGGGGGGTGTGGGCGGGTCCACAGCGGAAGGCTCAGGTGAGTGGGGTGTGGGCGGGTCCGCAGCAGAAGGCTCAGGTGAGCGGGGTGTGGGCAGGTCCACAGCGGGAGGCTCACGAAGCATCTAGACTTTGTGCCATGTCATTTTGTTTTTGTCCAGCTAATATTTTTGAGAGCCACCTACACCCCTGTGGGTGAGCCAAGCCAACAGGTGTTCCCACCTCCGCAGAGGATGTGTCCTAGTGAGTTTGTGTGTGCTTGGAACACAGAGCAACAAAAATACACATTAGTTTTCAGGACATGGTAAGGGCATGAGTAAAATACGATTTACAACAGTTGTGGGTTGCTGAGGATCTACGGGTAGTTGCCGCTTTTGGGACAATGGCATGGGGCTACAACCTGGGTGACAAGAGGCAGGAATGTGACGGTCATGAGGCTCCAGGAAGATGGTCCTGCAAAACCCCAAGGCCTGTAGGGATCAGTGTGTTCAGGAGATGAAGGACAGGAAGGGAGTGAGCTGCAGAATAGTAAAAGCAAGGAAGAGGTCCAAGGGGAGGCTGAAGGGGGACAGGGACCCATGAGATGGGCACTGTGAGCCTGGAGCTTTGGATTGGATGGTGTGTGGGATGACATGAGCTTTTAGGACATCTGGCCTGTAGGTAAGAAATGCTTGGGAGATGGAGGTGGGAAGAGGCTGGGATAGAGGAGCATGGAGGAGCAGGCAGCCAGTAGGGAGCTCTGGAAGAGTCATTTATAGAGAAGGAAGAACACAGAGAGGGCCAGGAGCCTTCACAGTGACAGAGAAAGCTAGGAGATATCGTGAAAGGACAGGAGATGTGAGCAGTCAGTCGCTTCCTGGGGTCTCACTGGCAACTGTAAGGGTGGCAGGGAACACTTCAAAGCCAGTCTGTACCCCACAGTGGGTGGCAGAGCGTGTACAACCCACACCCTACATATGTTCCATTCATAGAGTGCTGACACTGGCCAGGATCCACCCTGTAGTCAGCATCTAGGCAAGAGCTGGGACTGTACTAGGGAGGTGCCTCAGCCTGGGCAAGGAGCAATGCTAGGTCAAAACCCAGCGCTGCTGTTTTCTGTGTGTGACTCACTTCATACACACGTGCACACACACGTGCACACACACACACACACACACACACACACACACACACACCAGCACAGGGAATTGAATTCTGCCTCTCAGGGTGGTGAAAAAGATAAACTCTCTGTAGGAGCCCAGCCAGGGCCCTACGACAGCCTAAAGTGTTTCACAGCTGTGGTTAGTATCATAGACAACCTGACTTCCCAGAGCCTAGAATCTCTATTGGGAAGCAGATCCAAGAGAGAAGAGCCATCAGAAACTAGGTGGGAAATGAAGAGCTTCCCCAAAAGAGGTGCGTATGGAAGGAAAGATCTGGGATGATTCACAGCCATGTGCCTCATACTGTGGCCTTTGACTAAGCATAGAAACGGTAGTTAACAGTGAAACTCCTCAGCAACACGAGGCTGGCTCCAAGCCCTCAGCAGCCACCGTGGCCATCTGCAGGAGTTACTCTAATGCCTAATGAAGCATCTTCAGGAATCTCAAGGAAGGGCAGGCGTACTTGGCTCACAGTTTACAGGTACAGTCCATCACGGTGCTCTAAGCGTGTTAGCAGGAGTAGGAGGTAGCTGGTCAGGTTGTGCCCAGGTCAGGAAGGAAGGGGAAGTGAAGCTTGGTGCTCGGCTCAGTTTCTCCTGTTGACTCAGTCTGGGTCCCACGTACATGGGGTCATGCCATACCACCCACACATTCAGGGAAGCCCTCCCTGTTCAATTAGACCTTTCCAGAGACATACTTCATGGACACACCCAGGAGTATGTTTCCATGGCGAGTCTAAATCCCAACAAGTTGAAAGTTGAGAGTAACATTACACCATTGTGGTGAGCATTGCTAGTGGTGAACAGTTCCATCATGGCAGAAAGCCTAACTGGACTAGCTGTAGCCTGCTGGTCCTTGAGGGAGAGGAACTGACAGTTGGGCACAGTAGGCCTTGAAAGTGGAATGGAGCTCACATCTGCACAGAGATCCTCTTCCTCCTCTTCTTTCTCCTCTTCTTCCTCTTCTTCCTCCTCTTCCTCCTCTTCTTCCTCCTCTTCTTCCTCTTTTTCCTCCTCCTCCTCTTCTTCTTCGTTTCCCTCCCCTTCTTCCTCCTCCTCTTCTTCCTCCTCTCCCTCCTCCTCTTCTTCCTCCTCCTCCTCTTCTTCTTCCTCTTCCTCTCCCTCCTGTTCCTCCCCCTTCCTCCTCCTTTCTCTCCTCCTTTTCTATTGGTCACTCCCCCTCCATTACTACTGTTGCTTCTTCTTGCTTTTGAACTACTCACTCATCCATCCACACATCCAGGTGACAGATTTTTTGACATATCATATTTACTCTTGTGACTCCCCCAGGTAGAGTGACAGCCCAGCACGCTCTCCTGTCTTACAGAGCTGGGTGCTCATCACATAATCTATTCTAGAATGTTTTCACCCTTCTGAAAGAAATCTCCTGAGCCATCACCCCATACTACCCCAACACCCTCTCCTTCAGACTTAGGTAACTACTAAACGGCTTTTTATCTCTGTGGATTTCCTGTTTGGACATTTCCCTACAAATGAAGTTACACAGGACATGCTGTTTCATGCTTGGCCTCTTGCAGTTGGCAGGGTGTTTTTGAGTGTCATCTGTACCATAGATTGTTTGTTTGTTTGTTTTATGACAGGACACCATGTCAGTGTGCACACACATACACCATATTTCATTCATTCATTTACCAGGTGATAGATGTGGGTGTTTTCCCCTTTGGGTCTGTTAGGAATGAAAGCTGGACACATGTAAGAACTTCTGTGTCATTGTCATTACAGGCCCTTCTGTTTCTCTTGGGTTGTGAACTAGTTAGGGTTTTGTTAACTTGACATGGGCTGGAATCATGGGAAAAAAATTCATTAACTGATGAGATTTCTCTATTGATTGACCTGTAGGCAGGTCTTTGTGGGCATTTTCTTGATTGATGATTGGTCTGGGAGGACCCAGCTCACTGTGGGCTGCACCACTCCTGGGCATGTGGTCCTAGATTGTCTAAGAAGCAGACTGATCAAGCTGTGGACCCTCCGTGGTCTCTGCTTCAGTTCCTGCCTCTGTGTTCTTGTCTTGAGTTCCTGTCCCGACTTCCTTCAGGGTGGACTGACTGTAAGCTGTGAAATGAAATAAATCTTTTCTTCCCCAAGTTGCTTTTGGTCATGGTGTTGTCTATCGCAGCAGTAGACAACAAAGTTGGCAAAGCACTCCCTGTGAGTGGAGTGCTGGGTCACTTAGTGACTCCACCCTAGGTGTGCAAGTTACCTAACCACCCCTGCAGTCTGCTGTCAGCTCCGCAACCACTGTATGATTGAGACCACATCACCACTGTGTGACGCAAGAAGCCACACCACCACTGTATGATACAAGCCATACCACCACTATATAATACAAGCCATACTACATACATGTGCCCTCATGTACAGTACAGGTCATAGCACACACACATGTGCCCTCATGAGAGCCTCTAAGAGCAGAAGTCCCTCCATTGTTGACTTTGCTCCTTCCCTGCACTCGTTACAGCTGAGACTAGCCCCATGCTTCCTCAGGCCTCCAGCACCCTCGAGGCCTTTTCGGACAGCTCATGCATCTTTCCTTCCACTGCCCCTAGCTTTCTCCTTCTCTTTCAAATTCTTTCCCTAAAAGGTCATTTCTTGGTGGTTTCAGTCTTTCTCCCTAGAGGAACAGTCCTTGTGAGCCCTTCCCAGCCTCCATCCCTTCTTCATTTCCTGTCGTACCAAGTATGAAATTCTGCCGCCAAGAATTTATTTTGTTTTCTATTACTTAATTGGCATATATGATCCTTAGGACAGTTTTATTTCTTCTTGTCTTGATTTCTGCTTGACCTCAGTCCTTACAGCGGTTGCATGGTTATATAGTAGATGCTTGTTGGATGCACCTCTGTCCCTCCTGGTATTTCACACATTGGGGACACAGTGCTTCTTAGCGAATGAGTTTTGGACTAATTCATAAGGTATACTACTCACTTGGAACAGGTCCTAGCACGCTATCACGATTAGCTTTGGAAATGGGGATATCTCAGAGAAAGACTGCCTGGCATGGCGGATGAGCCCTTACACTGTTCCTCTGTCCCCAGCGTAAGGCCATTGAGCGCTTCTGTAGCGAGGTGAAGCGTCTGTGCCATGCCGAGCGCAGGAAGGACTTTGTCTCCGAGGCCTACCTGCTGACCCTGGGCAAGTTCATCAACATGTTCGCGGTCTTGGACGAGCTAAAGAACATGAAGTGCAGTGTCAAGAACGACCACTCTGCCTACAAGAGGTCAGAAGCCCTCCCTGCTCCCTGGACTCTTCTCACAGACATACTCCCTAATAATAGAGTAGCTTTCCTCAAACCCAGATGTTGTGTCAGGGTGATCTGAGGAAGACAGTTCCAAGCTGGGGCTTCAGAAGAGTTGATGCTAGTTGGCCAGGCTTGATGTCCTGAGATGGAATCTGGTCCTCACCTCCCCCATCTAGGGGACAGAAGCAATTTCTGCCATGCCTACCTCAGGGCACAAAGATTATCATAGGACATTGCATTGTTGTTTTCTGTGAGAAACAGAAGCTACCGCTTATGCTCCAGAACTGCAAAGCCCAGCATACTTTCCCCCATTTACCCCAACGGCTGCATTTGGCTGGATCTCTCTCTCCACCTCTCTGCCGACCTGTGCCTCCATGGTCTCTTTTTTCAGGCAGGACACTGCAATGGCTTCCAATCAGCCCATAGCATAACCCCAGATTTCCAGAAAAGAGCACCTCCTTCCTCATGCATTTGAAAATTCCCAGCCAAGATTGTTATCAATCCAGCTTGCTAATCCCTCCATCAGACACTGAGTCGGTGGAGGTGATCTGAGCAGATGACAGAATTAGGGGGTCATGTCATCGTTGAAAAAGGGGCTGGGATTGGGAAGTGGTTATTCATCTGCAGAAGCCAGGATATAGCCACTCAAAGACAGGGAACACTACAAAATATCAGATCCCCAGGGAGTTGGTTGAGGCTCAGATGAGTACCTGTGTCTGTCTAAACCTCCTGGAAGGGTTGTCCATATCACTGGCAAAGAAGGACTTAATCCCTATCTACAGAAAGGAAGGGGACAGATGTGAAACCTGGGTTGCCCAAGAGTTAGAGCCTATCTAAAGGTCTTCTCAAGATATCACAGATGGTCACCAGAACACCATCCTTCCCCATAGACTTCCTGTTCTGGCCTGCCACTTCCATCATGACCACAGCCAACATCTGTGTCCTAAACCAGGCAGGCGTGCTGTTCCCATTCTCACAAGTCATTGTGACGTGGGCTGTGCCTTGCTGGGCTAAGTTGGGACACAGTTCAGCCCAGTTCTGTTTCCCTCCATCTGCCATCCACTTTGGTTTGAGGCTTCCATGATGCCATGCAGTGCTGTGCGTGAGAATGTTGAGGGAAACCCAGACCTATGATCTCCTCCCTTCTCCAAGTATAGAAGGACCATGGCAATTTCAATCTAGTAAAGGCAGGGATAGAGGCCTGACCTCCAGTAATTAAAGGGGACCTTGTAATGGCTCTGGTCCTCCTGTCGTTGTTCAGTGATCTTATAGCTCTTATAGCCATCTGTTCAGTGTTTTTCCACAGAGACCCAAGACTTTGTGTTAGCAGGCTGACTTAGGTCTATTGTTGATTTTAGGCCTTCAGTGTATAAGCAAGGCTGCCCCTGACAGTGATCCATGCTACTCGGAAAGCTATGGCAGGAGAATCATCAGCTGGGCCTAGCAGCATAGGACTGAAATCCTTGGTAGTTTTCGAGGCCACCCTAGTAAACTTAGCAGGACCCTATCTCAAGAATGAAAAATAGTAGCAAGGTTGGGAACATAGCACAGAGGTCAAGTGCTTGCTCAGCTTGCACAATGCCCTGGGTCCAATCCCTGCGACTACAAACCAACCCCAAAATAGGATGCTGAGATTCTCCTGTAATGAACAGAACACATGAAGTAAACGAAACTTCCTGGCTGTTATTCAGTTCTACCGGACTCACTGTGCAGCTCTCCTGGAGGTCCTAACCAGGCTCAAGACACTGCCCCCACTCCCTGTCTCGTCATTCCTGCCTGGTTTCCATTAAATGCCCTGAGATTCCAGTGGGTTTTTGTTTGGGGTTTCATGCCCTTTAATGCCCAGCAGCTGTCATGAGGGTGTAAAGGGCCTGAGAGAAAGGCCTGCCAAACACATTTTCCTTTGACCTTGGGATCACCTGCAGTGTTCAGAGCCTCGTGACATTAGGATGGTGTCTCTTGTTGGCTGAGTGGGAGTAGACACCCAGGCACCATTATCGCTTTCTTCTCTGTGTTTCAGAGCGGCCCAGTTCCTAAGGAAGATGGCGGACCCCCAGTCCATCCAGGAATCTCAGAACCTGTCCATGTTCCTGGCCAATCACAACAGGATCACCCAGGTGAGGACAAGTTCCTTGTTGATCCTGTCTGGAATCTCAAGGAAGCAATACTAAGGCCCAAGGCTCAGAGGACTCCAAGGGACAGCACACAAGCTCAATTCACATTTGTCTCCACTGCCCTTCATGAGAGTAAAGCTACAGCCAGTGACCTCCCCCTTTCTGGTTCTCTGGAAGTTTCCCAGATAGGGCTGTGAGTCCCACATCAGGCTCTAAGTTGAGAACAAACCTTACCATAGGTCCACTATCACACTTCAGGCAAAGTCAGAGATTCAGTTTACCCATCCATAAGGTGGATATATTATTTTGAGACTATTATGAGAATATATCTCACAGGACTAGCTTGGGAAAGAAATGAAGTGGGTACAAAAAGCCCTCAGAACATGACCAAGAGCCTGGGAAGGCACAGTTATAGTTACTACCACCAGTTTGCCAGGGTGTATCCACTCGGCCTCTCCTCTTCCATTGTGACTGTCATAGCTGGACCTATCTCTCTGACAGTTCAGTAACAACAAGAGTGTCTGCAGGACCCAGGCCAACACAAGAGGGACTGTGATGTTCCCAAGACATCCCAAAGGCCTGGCTGTTGTAGAGCCTTCTTTTCTCACTAGAGAAGCATATGGAGTCTCAGCCCCCCTGCTGTCTGTAGAGAGTTCCCCCAGTTCTACTGACAAGTATCCTGTAGTAGTGCAGTTTGTCTCTACAGGGACAAAGGGATACAGAGAAACCTTCCTTAACTGTTGCTCCTGGATCTTTCCAAGAAAGAGATCCCTACTTATCGTTACCCTTCCCTGGGTGGGTCTTCCTCTTGCCTTTGTCTGAAGAAACCTCATAGAGACCCTCAAAACCAAACCACAATTACTGCAGGCTCAATCACTGTAGAAAGCTGGGCTGCCCGAGAGTACTTACACTCAACCCTCAGAACCGGCAGAGTTAATGTGGGAGACGCAAAGGGTTAGTTTTTCTCTGTGAGAGGTAAGCAGGGACAACCAGCCAGTGCCTAGCGTCCAAGAGGAGTCAGGTGTCAGCACCTGCTGGCAGGAAAGCTCCCTCCTCCTGGAACCTCAGTAGGGATCAAAGTACTCCTTTATTCTGCCCAGCTCTGGGCCTTCTGGGTGGAACAGGAAGATGTTTGCTCTACCTGACCAGTGGGTGGCGCTGTTGTTTAGTGTCTTCACCAGCAACTGGAAGTGATCCCGGGCTATGAGGAGCTGCTGGCAGACATTGTCAACATCTGTGTTGATTACTATGAGAATAAGATGTACCTGACACCCAGTGAGAAACACATGCTCCTCAAGGTAAGACGTGCGTGCGTGTGTGCGTGCATAGACCAACAGTGTAATTCTTCAGGAGTCTTCCATTTCTTTTCTAAAGTCTTATTTTTACTATTTTAAATATGCATGTGTAGGTGTGTGCACATAAGTACAGGTATTCTAAAAGGCCAGAAGTGTCAGAAATCCTAGAACTAGAGTTATGGGCTATTGTGAGCTGACCAACATGGGTGCTGGGAACCAAATTCAGGTTCTCCACAAGGGCAGTAACTGTTCTTAACCACTGAGTCATCGGCACGTCTTCTTTTCTGACATACTGTCTCTCACTGGGATCTGGGGCTCACCCACTAGGCCTGGATAGCTGACCATCAGGCCCAGGCATTGGCTTGACTCCCCCGCTCCAGCATAGGGGTTACACACGGGCACTACCATACCAGTTTTTACATGAGTGCTAGAGATCAAACTCGGGTCTTAGACTTGTGCCACAAACACATGACTAACTGGGCCATTAGCCCACGATGTTGGAAACTGAGAGTGATATTGGGGCATCCCATGGTGGGACTATTGTGTGTCCCCATGTACAACCACCAGTAAACAGTCATGGGGCCTCTAAAGATCTCATCCAATTCTGTTCCAAGATGCCTCATCTTTAAATAATTATGAGGTTAAGTTTCTATCTTTTTAATGTATTATTTATATATTTCATTTTTGAGACGTTCTCTCTGTAGCCCAGGCTATACCTGTAGCTCAGTACTCCACCCTCAGCCTCCCAAATGTTTGGGTTACAGGTGTAGGCTACCACACCCATCAGGTTTCACCCTCTTAATGTCATTGACCTGTAACTTTTGGGCTTAAATGCTTGCCTGAGTTCAGGGGAATGAAACATATTGAAACCATAGCACAAGGCAGTGTGGCTTTTGTAACTTGCTCTCTCCAGCTCCCGTGGGCTATCAGAAACCAGCAAAGGTTGCCCCAGCTTTAACCGTCTCTCCTCCCCAGTGCCAAACATGGGTGCTCACAGCAATTATGCCCAAGTCTGATGCTCCCCAGGCTGCCTTACTACACTCCATCTCCAAACAAGTTTGGATGACTTCAGGTTCTCGGGCCTTCCTCTCTTACCAGCCTTGAAGGTCTGCACAGACCTGCTTCCCTCTCTTCAGGCCTCCAGCACTGTTTTGAGCTGATGCCTGGCTCTTTGCAGTTGGTTAGTGAGCTCAGATGCTACCAGGGGGTGCTGGAAGCCCTTACAGGACAGTCTGGTGCTGTTGCTTCAGGACAGAATGCACCAGGCAGGAAGCAGCTGTCATAGACATCCTCTGCTTCTTCTGTTAGCCACACCCCTCATGAGAAATAAAGGCACAGAGAGGAGTGACTTCCTGTGTCCCCACAGCTGGCCGCATCCCTGTGGCTGCTCTTTTACCTAAAGGGACTAGCAACTGGGCTGCCAGATCAAGAGTATCAGCATCTTCGGGTGGAGATCTTTAACAGTGACCTCTGTGACTCCTCAGGAGCCTTTACAGTGTTGTTTTTCTGGGGAATTTTATGGTCATTTGTCATTAGTTCAGGGTCTCTCTCCATACCTGTGGGAAACAACAGTCTTTTCTATATCAGGGGATCTATATATGTACCCATTTGGATGGAGATCCCTTTGCAGATAGTCTCTGCAGCATATGTGTGTGGTTCCAGTAAGCCCTCTAGCCTCTCTATCTCTCTGATTCCCCATCTTCAGAATCGACATCACACTTGTTAAACCCTAACCGCAGCTGCTGGCTCAGTGGCTACTGTAACAATATACTAAATTTCTTGTTGAAATTAGGCACGTGTTTTCTGTCTTCATTGGGAGATGTGTTATGACTTTGAAATAGCACGTGTGTCTGTGAGATGCCAGTGCATGTGTGCATGCTCACACACATGTGCACGTGTGCATCACAGACCCCCGTGTTTGTTAGCCGCTCAGAGGTGTGATGAGAATGTTGTACTTGGCCCCTTTCTCTTTCTAGGTGATGGGCTTTGGTCTCTATCTGATGGATGGAAATGTCAGCAACATTTACAAACTGGATGCCAAGAAGAGAATCAACCTTAGCAAAATTGATAAGTTTTTTAAGGTTAGTAATTGGGGCTGGGGCCGGGCAGGGGGACAGAATTACTAGAGCCTAGATCCCTGGTGGAAGGAAAGGATGGAATTAGCCAGAAAGCTGTGGAGATGGTCACAGGCATCTAAAGATCCTCAGGGAAAGGGAAGATAAAAGTGCAGGCCCTAGCTGCTTTCACTAAAGTAAGGTCCACTGGATGTGGGTGATGCCCAGCCCAGCCTTGGGACTCAGCTGGGATTCCAACTGGAGGCCTCATAAGTCTTCCTGTATGCTCCTTTTCCCATTCCTAAACTCTTTCATCTAAGACAGAGTTGCATCCTAGAAGACAAAACCTATGTTAATTACACCCTACAGCTCATGGAAGCAAGACTAAAGACTAGATTTTTTTTTTGTTTAAGATTTACTTTTATCTTACATGTGTGGGTGTTGTGTCAGTGTGTGTCTGCACCATGTGTAGGCACTGCCCACAGAGACCGGAAGAGGGTGTTGTATACCCTGGAACTGTAGCTGCAGATGGTTGTGAGCTGCTATGTGGGTACCAGGCATCCAACCCTGCTCCTCTCAAAAAGCTGCAAGTGCTCTTAACTGCTGAGCCATTTCTCCATCCCTGAAATACTAGATTCTAAGTGGATTCATGTTTGCCCTTTTAGCCACTCTGGGGCCCATGACAGTCCACTTGCCTGTGCCGTTTAGGCACGATAACTCACAGCATTCTGCTTAAGTACATCCCCTCAAGCACCTCTGAGATCTGACCATTTGGCCCCAAAACTTTCTAAGAAAAACTTGCAGATAAATTTTAAGTCTTTGGAGTTTGACAAGGAGATGTCAGGTCTGGAACTGAACACTGGTTCTGACTTGACTGTAATGTTGGGTCCTGCAGATGTGAGCTCTGCCCTGAGGGGATGGTGTGTTGTGACAAATACTACTAGGTGAGGTTTAAGGAGAAATGTGAGTCACAGGGGTCTCGTGGCTTGATTTGTTCGCTTTTCTCCAGATCTGCCCCAGGTGAAAACAAGCCCCGTGTTGGGAAACTGTTATGCCTGCCTTCAGGCAGCAGGAAGGAAGGTAGAACCAGGCCTACACAGGGCCAGGGTTGAAGCTGGCTCTGCTGCCTTCTAATTGAGTACCTTTGAGAAAGTCATAGACTAGACCTCCTGGAGCCCAGGGTTCTGATCCTGGCTTTTGCTCTATCTGGTCTGATTTCCTGAATAGACTAAGTTCTCTATGTGTCAATCTCTGTCTGAGCACCGTGGGAGGAAGGCAGAACTGACTCTATCTGGTTTGGTATGGATGGAGACAGTGGATGGTTGGGTGGCTGGGTTTTACAGTACTTAAAATTAAACCCAGGGCCTTGCCCATGAGAATTGAGTCCTCTGTTACTAGGTATATCCCACTTTTTTTTTAACTTTTTATTTTAAGGCAGAGTCTCACTGCATTGCTCATGGAGCCTGTGAACATAAGATCCTCTTGCCTTTGTGTCATGAATGTCTGGGATTACAGGCCTATACTGCCAGGCTCTGCTGAGATAGTATTTGGAAAGCCCCTGGTCCTGTGTCGTCTGCAGGAAAGACAGATGTAGGGAGACAGTAACCTCCCTTCCACATGCCCCTATTTGCACTTTAATAGTTATCAGGTGGACAGTCTCAGGTGCCACCCCACAGTAGCCTGCTTCCAGTGGCTCCTGGTCATGTTTGCATGAAATCTTCTGAGCTGTAGAAAGGACCCTGTACAAGGAAGCTAGCCATCCGGTTCTCTGCTTCATCTATTCACCTATGTGACCCTGGATCAGTCACTTTGCTTTCTGGTGTCAATTGCTTGAAGTATACAGTTGGTTGGAGGCAGGGGAAGAGCCTATATGCTGGCTGGGATTCCTCTGGGTGCCAGTACCCTATGGCTACTCCGTTATGAATAATTCAAGCTACTGGCCCCAGGTACACACTGAAGCCTTCCACCCAGACGGTACGGCAGCCCCGCCCTGCATGAGCCATCTTACATGCTCTGTTTGCTTCCTTTGCAGCAGCTGCAGGTGGTACCCCTTTTCGGCGACATGCAGATAGAGCTGGCCAGATACATTAAGACCAGTGCTCACTATGAAGAGAACAAGTCCAAGTGAGTGCCTGCCGTAATGTCTCTTGGCTCCTGTGAGGACGCCCAGCCTGGGCAGGGAGCTGAGGGACCACTTCAGTCCCTCCTCCCTCCCCAGAGCCCTGGGCAGGTGGATTCCCACAGTACCAGGAGGGGAATAGCTTGGGTGCTCTGAGCCCTTTTGCACCAGCCCTTAGCTGCCAGGCTCTAAAGGGCTCAGAGCACATCCACACCCCTTGTCCTGCTCTGTGGTGACCCCCCCCTCCCCTCAGTGGGACAGCAGGAGTCTACTGATGGCAGCAGTCATCACCCTGGTTCAGGTCTCTGCGCAGGTTTTGTGACTATGCAGTAAGTACATGGTTAACAGTGTGGCTTGGATGGTTCTATCTGTGACCTGGGTTGGTAAGCTCTCCTTATGTCAGCTAATAAACCATGGTCCTAGAGAATCTATACTAAGGCCTGGGCGTAAGTTAGTGGCTCTTGGGGGCGGGTGTTTGAGGGATGGTAGTTAATCTGGCTCCAGCCTTGGTCCCTCTGATCTCAGAATCAGGTCTACATGCATATTATCTTACAACTAAGAGACCATGGCTTATCCACTTGAATCAGTCCTTGCCACTCTTTGGTCTGTCTTTCTTAGTTTTGCAGCTCTAACCAGTAAAGCCAAGGTCTTGCACATGCTGGGCAAGTACCCTACTACTGAAGCCCAGCCTCGTGTCTCTTCTTACTTTTTATTTGGGGTCATTACTCATTAAGTAAACTCAGTCTGTAGCCTAAGCTTACCTTGACTTTGTGATCCTCTTGCTGCAGCCAGTCTTAGTAGCTGGGATTAAAGTGATGCCAGCCGAGCTTGGGCATGGTACAAACACTGTGATCCTAGTGGTTGGGGGCTGGAGGCAGGAGGATGGAGAACTCAAGGCCAGCCTCAGCTACATTAGAACTCTGTCTCAAATAAACTTAAGATGCCTGCAAAGGGGTTCTGGACCTATAACCTGTATCTACCTGGAGCCCCAGAGATGAATCTGCCAGTCTTAGAGAGGCTGGTTGGACAGATGTCAGCTTATCATCAGACAGTCAGGAGTCTGAGCAACAGTGGCCCTCGACAAAGAGCTCAAAGTGAAAAGCTAGCAGACTCTAAGCCAGAGGAAGGTTCACTACTCATAATCCTGAGGAAAGTCCCTTTGCATCTTCTTTTAAATCAAAGTTCTGTCCAAACCCTTCACCTGCCTACTGGCTTCCCATTCTCTTGATTTATTGAGCCACTAGTTCTGGACAAAGGAAGAGGGGCAGAGAGTGAAGGGTTTTCTTCATTTATTTCTTCTCCAATCCAGAGTGGGTTTTTTTCCTAATGACATCTTTCAAGAAGACAAGAGAAAGAAGAAAGGAGAGGAGGGAGGAGAAGGAAAAGAGAGGAGAAAGGAAAGAAGGAAGGAAGGGAGGGAGGGAGGGAGGGAGGGAGAGAAGGCGGGAGGGAAGGAGGGAGGGAGGAAGGGGTAGGGAGGAGATGCCAACCATACTCTGAGTGACAGGAGTTCTCTCTCTGTGGGTACATCCATGTTGCCAGGTCCTTGTTGGGAAAGGCAGGGAGGTTGCCCACCTTGGTTTTGCTTGGCTGTGATTTTATCCTTTTGTGGCCACAGAGAGGCTGTGATCTTAGCTCTTGCCTTCTCACTTATCTGGTGAGTATCACGCACTGGTGTCCAGAAACACTGGAGAAGGCAGAGACAGGACTCTTCATTATAGCCATGGTGCCTACAGAGCAGGCTCTGGGGCATAGGCAGCCACTTTACCATTTGGTTTCACCCCAAGGAGCCAGCTATGTTGTCTGAGGACCAGCTAGTGTGCAGAAGGAGCCTGTTCCACGAAGGCGCCTGGAGCTGGGACCCATACACAAATCCTGTGATTTTCTCCCCAGGTGGACATGCACTCAGAGCAGCATCAGCCCCCAGTACAACATCTGTGAGCAGATGGTTCAGATCCGGGATGATCACATCCGCTTCATCTCTGAGCTGGCTCGCTACAGCAACAGCGAGGTGAGTTCTGGGGCTGGTCCAGGACCCTGCAGCTGTACAAAGAGGCTGGGCAAGAGCAGGCAGCATGGGGTTGGGGGAACACACTGCCAGAGGCAAGAGGATGCCTTGCTGGAAGTGTGGGTTCAGAGTCAGACTAGGATGGATGCTCAGTATCTCTGTGCCTCCATCCCTTCACCTGCAAAAAGGGCCTAGTGCTAGCAATGTCTGAGAAGGATGGGAGTGGACAGGGAGCCAGTGATGGAGAGAGTATTGTTAACAGACACAGAGGTAGTTGGATGAGAGAGAGAGTTTCCTTCCTTTCTTATTCTTGGGGTATCTGTACTTTTACTAAATAGCAAATATTTAAGAAAAAATATGAGTTTAAAATAGCCAGGTAGGAGGAATAACTTATAATGTTCTATCATACAGTAGAACACAGTAGAGTGCCTGTGTTTGATGGTAATTATGATCCTCTCTATGAAGAAAGGCAATCAGAGGTGACAGATATACCAGGAAGCCCATCTGACCATCACATATTGTATACATGTGTTGCATGTTTACACTGTGTCCCATAGATATCTACAATCACGTGCCAATTAATAATAATTCAGACATCTTTTAAATGAAGGTAATGACAGTGTTTCTGTTGAAAGGTTCACTGAGATAATTAGTGGGGTGCCTGGTACACGTGTTGTGTCTGGGATAGAGAAAAGGTCCAGTAACTGTTCATCAGCTGCACAGGATTCATTCCACATCACCTTCAATGGCCAGAGACTGTGTTCTGAATACTCGTGCTCTCAATACCATTTAAACATGAATAACTATGTAATAATATACGATCTTTGCAAAAATAATGTAAATGGAATCTGAGAAGAGAAAAAAAAACATAAAGGGCTAGGGAGATGGCTCGGTGGGTAAACATTGTCATGCAAGCATGAAGAACAGTTGAGTTAGGGTCTCCAGCACTAACACAGGGGCGGGAGTAGTGGCACTCGTCTGCAACCTCAGAGCCCCTATAACAACATAGGATGGCTGTGGACCAGACAGCCTGGTCCACAATGACAAGCAAGCCTGTACCAGAGAAAACAGAAAGTGAAAGCCGACACCCGCAGTGGTCTGCATGTGTGTGCACCATGAAGATCTCTTCCAATACTAAAGATCGAGTTTTGAGTTTTTTCTTTTTTTAATATAAGAACATATCAACTATATAATATTAATTCATAGACTTAAGGTAAAAAATAGATAAATAAAACCAATCCCATAGAATCCTACCATCTCAGAACTAACTGTGATTATCATATATCGTTGTGGGCACCTTCCCACAGATGCCTTTCTCACAGACACATAATATATGCTGTTTAATCCTACATAGGTCCCCAATCTGAGTTTCCTTATTGTGGAAAAGGCCACATTTGCTCACTGGCTCCACCATGTGGTCAATGGCCGTAGTGATTATCCTTTTCCAAACCCTAGCTCAGGAAGTATCTGTGATCATAACCTAGCTCATTTGAAATGGGGATCAGTCTGACAAAATGTAGGCGGTGTGGTCAGTAAGCCCAGAGTTCATAAGGACCATGTCTAGTCCAAACCTTTATCTGTCTTTCTAGATGTGCCGGTAAGCTAAAATAAGCAGGAGAATCATTTGTCCTGAGACTGGAATTCCTAGTCATGTTTGTGCCGTCTGAGACTAATTCTGACTTATTATTAATCCTCATTACAATTACCTCCTGGTATTCCCGAGGGATTGCTTCAGAATCTACTATTGACACCAAAGTCTGTAGATGCTGCAATACCTTATAGAAGTCGTGGTTAACCTACTTGAATACTAGATATATCATAAATTGTCTCTATTATTTATAAAACTTAATACAATGTGTAAATGCCATATAGTCTAGCTTCCTCTCTGTTACTGTGATAAAATACTCTTGACAAAAGGCAACTTAAAGAATAAAGAATCACTTTGAGGAAGTCACAGAGGTAAGAACTGGAGAGAGCTGCTCATATCACGTCCACAGTTGGGGGTGGAGAGAAATGAGTGCACGCTCTCTTGCTTGCTGCTTATGCTCAGCTCAGCTTCTCTACTCAAACACGACCCAGTGCCTCTTGTTTAGGGAAAGGTGCCGACCACTATAGGCTGGATCTTCTCACATCCAGTTAGCTTAAGACAGTCTCCCATGGACATACCTACAGGCTGACCCAATGTAGACAATCTCTCATTGAGACATCAACTCTAAGTTGCACCAAGTTGGTAACTAAAGCTAAACATCACACCATAAATACTTGCTTTTCTGTATATAGGGGATAATGACAAAATCGTACAATACAGATATGGCTTTTTTTTTCAAAATATTACCCATCTAACATTGCATGAATTCACTGGATGTCGACTACCTCAGACACATAGGGCCATAGAAACACGTTTCTATGTTTCTTTGTGCATTAGAAACATTCTAAAAAATACTATAAACTCTGAATTTAAAAAAAAAAGCCACCCCCCCCATAGAGAAAATCAGAATTTCCGTGAGCCTCTTGCCACAGTGTTTTTATCAGCAGAGAATGTTGTTTGATCTCCATTACTGTCTAAAGATAGATAATTTTGGATGATTCAATGAGATTAAATGAGGGCCATAGCAACATGACTTCTGTTTGAAGGAAGTGTTTCTAAACATGTCTGTTGTGGCTTTCCTGCGGGGAGAACAGTGTTTCTCAACCTGTGGGTCACAACCCATTTGGGATCAAATGATCTTTTTCATGGGTCAACTAAGATCATCAGGAAACATAGATCTTTACAACATGATTCATAACAGTATCAAAATTACAATTAGGGAGTAGCAACAAAAAGAAATAATTTTATGGGTGGGGATCAGCACAACATGAGGACCACATATTAAAGGGCCACAGCAGCATTAGGACGGTTGGAAACCAGCGGCATGACACATCAGCCCTGTTGGAAATTGTGACTTAAGAGCACAAAGCTGTGGGCATCTTGACACTGCTTAAGCTGCAGGGAAGACGTTGGCTTGCAGTATGAGAGCAAACCCAGAAAGGGAGAGGCCCCTGCTCAGCTGGGAACATGCAGGTGTCTGCAAGGCCTGGAGATGTTGTCGCAAGTGTTAGTTTGGGGGATTACAGTTAGTGATGGATTAAATTTGCAAAGATCATGTCCATCACTGACAACCTACATATAGTCATGTGTACATAGATATACATATCCATATACATATACCATGTGGCTCCATACATGTATATGGTGTGGAATATTGCACATACAGACAGCTGTTCCAGATCTTTCTCATCAGGGCATCGTAGCTAGTAGGTGAGCCGTGACACCATTTTGGTGATCTATGATTAACACTGTATGTGAGGTAGACTAGGAAGCCAGGATTCCTGTGACGTCACAGTGCTGTGCGAAGGTCATTGTTTGTATACATATTCATATTTCATATCCCTGCAAAGATGTGATCCTGGTAGCTACTAGTGCACACTTCCTGCTGTGAATACAGCCAAGATAGGGTTAAAGCCTTTGCTGCAGAGCTCTGTGGTAGGGCTAAGTGGGGATCTACATGACACTTCCTGTGGCCTTCAGCAAGACAACTGTCAAAGCCAAGTTTATCTAGCCAGGGAGCATAGCAACTGCACAGTTCTTGCAGAGAATCAGAGGAGGAATGCTTATGAGCCTCAGGCACGTGGACCATGAGGTGAGTGTGAAGTTCTGTGTCCTCCAGGTGGTAACAGGCTCAGGCCTGGACAGCCAGAAGTCGGATGAAGAGTACAGGGAGCTTTTTGACCTGGCTCTGCGAGGCCTGCAGCTTCTATCCAAGTGGAGCGCCCACGTCATGGAGGTGGTAAGTGTCCCGGGGTGCCAGGCCTCATCCTGACCTGATTCACAAGGCATCCGTGGCCCTCTGAGTCTAGTTAGCACTCTGTCTTTTCACATAAAACTCCATATACCACACTACGTACCCAACTGAAACCTACTCTGAGTATATTTACAGAAGTGTATGACCTTAAATTAAGAATATTTTCATCACTTAAACAAACAACAAAAATACCACATGTGTGACCCAGCACCAACATTAATTGGCCCCAACCTCTTATAACCCCAGCAAAGTAGACAACATGCCTCTGGCTTCTGTGACACTCACACTCACGTGCACATCCCCACAAACAGACATATAGACACATAAACAACATTAAAAGTAAATCTTTAAAAATATTTTTAAAAACTCACATCTTTCACCCTGCCCATTCAGCCTTCGGTATTCTGTCTATGCTTCCCGATTTTAGAGATGTGCAATATATAGACTCATAGAGTGCCTGTGGTGTTTTGTGTCTAGAGTTTTTTTTACATTGTGTTTTCGGGGTCCATCCCCATCCTGTAAGAGTCAGTATGTTCACCCCCACATCCCATTAGTACTCCCTGGCTTTGCTAGACTATCTTGTTTACCATGCCTCAGTTGATGGGCGTTGGCTGTTTCTTCTCTCCTCAGTACTCTTGGAAGCTGGTTCACCCCACAGACAAGTTCTGCAACAAGGACTGCCCGGGCACCGCGGAAGAGTATGAGAGAGCCACACGCTACAATTACACCAGCGAGGAGAAGTTTGCCTTTGTGGAGGTGGGTGTGTGGATGCCCTGCTCTCCCCACCTACTCCTGGACGGCTGCTCCTCATGCTTCCTGGAGTTGTTTTCATCCCCCAACTCAGTTCTCATTTTCACTTGTTGCCCTTTATCTAATTTTTTTCCCATCCAGATTGTTTTGTGTCAAAAGTTACTAGGAATGATGAGGGATCCAGCTAATTTCAAATGCCAACATAGACTATGGAAGGTTCCTGAGGCTCTGCCCCTAGCAGAGAACAGTTGCTAGTTCTGGGATAGTAAGAGTAGCTTTTCTTTAGGAGCGTGGCCATTGGTTGGTTCCCCACACTCCATGCCCATGGGTATATGGGCAGCACTGACTGGACTCACTGAGTTAAAACATAATAAATAGATGAGGAAATAAATGTTTATGGAAGGAGGATATGAAACTGGAAAGGAGGTCCTGAGGGAGGCCAGAGGGAGGAGAGAGTGAGGAGAGATATGATCAAGATACGATGTGTCTTAGTCAGGGTTTCTGTTGATGTGATGAAACACCATGACCAAAAAGCAAATAGGGAAGAAACAGGTTTATGTGACTTACACTTCCATATTGCTGTTCATTATCGAAGGAAGCCAGGCCAAGAACTCAAACAGGGCAGGAACCTGGAGGCAGAAGCTGATACAGATGCAGAGGCCACGGAGGGGTGCTGCTTACCGGCTTGCTTCCCCTGGCTTGCTCAGCCTGTTTCCTTATAGAACTCAGGACCACCAGCCCAGGGATGGCTCCACCCATAATGACCTGGGCCCTCCCACATCAAACTCTCATTGAGAAAAGACCTACAGCTGGATCTCATGAAGGCATTTCCTCAACTGAGGCTCCTTCCTCTCTGATGACATTAGGTTGTGTCAAATTGACACAAAACCAGCCAGTACATAGTGTATACATGTATGACATTTTCTAAGAATAAATTAAAATTTTTAAAAATATACATGGTGAGGGCTGGCAAGGAGGCTCAGTGGGTGAGAGCGCTGGCTACACAGCCTTGGGGATCTGAGTTCACATCTTGGCACCCAGTCACAAAACAGATCACGATCCCACCCTTAACCCTAGTGCAGTGGGAATGGACATAGAAGGAGAGCTGGGCTACACACTCAGTTCTCTTTTGCTTTGTTTGTTCTGTGGTTGGCTTTGTTGACACAGAGTCTCATTAAGTTGCCCTTGAGCTCACTTGCTAACCAAGGCAAGTCTTAGAACTACAGACGTGTTCTGTCAAGCCCAGCGGAGTTTTAGCTTTCTCCTAGAGTGCTCACAGTATAGATATTCCTTCAGTAGCCACACAAAAGGAGAGTTCATACTAGCTCCAAGTCTCCCTGAGAGTCTCACTGTGCTGGGCCCTCACGGGCCTTGGCAGTGGCCATCTTGTGTATGATCTTGGTCATTCTGATGGCCATGTGGGTGAGTCTCACTAACCCTGTCATTCTCATTTCCCAGACGCTAATGGTACTATTCTTTTTTTCATGCGCTTATTGGTTGTTCTTCTCTTAGTCTGTGTAAAGTATTCTGTTGAAGCTTTGCTCCTTTTTAAAGGTTGTACTCTGCCTTCTCATTATTGAATTGTGAGAACTCTTTCCATAACCTCACCACAAAACCCTCACCATGTATGCAATGGAAGTAGCTTCTCTTCTTGGTGACTTTGCCTCCCCCCGCCCCCCGCTTTTTTTTTCCTTGACAATGCCTTTTGAGGAGCCTTAGTTTTATATTTTGCCAGAGTCCAATTTATTCATCTTATTATTTTATGGTATACAAATGAGGAGTCTAGCTAAGAAATCTTTTACATAGTCTCAAGTTGCAAAGACTTTTTTCCCTCTGGTCCTACAGCCTTGCCCACTCTGTTTAGAATTATTCTGAGCCCTTCTTTATTTGTCTCAGTGTTTTAATTATGGGTTTTGTCAGTGTGAGAGACAGGGCATGTGAGTGTCTTAGGAGACCAGAGGCATTGGAGAGCCTTGGGCTGGAGTTACAGACAATGATAAGCTGCCCAACGTGGGTTTAGGAATTGAACTTGGGTCCGCAAAAGCAGTTAGCTAGTGCTCTTAACTGCTGCGCCAGCTCCCTACTTCCTGTCTGGATGCTTTCTAATTTCACCTCTGGCCAGGAGCCCAGCTCTTAGAATGCCCCTCTCTTATTAGTTCTCTTCACAATACCTTACTGCAGCCAAACATTCTACTCCCTGGCTTCTGGGGATGTCCTCACCTTCTGACAAGGTTTCTTACCCTAATTGCTAGTGGTGTGCTTGTTTGTTTATTTGTTTGTTTTTTTATTGTGTTGGTTCTTCAATGTTTTACAAAAAGAAACAAGCCTCACTCGTAAGGGTATCACCCATTCTGTCATTCCTTCCTTTTCAACGCAAGGTTCCAGTTAGAGGATTTTATTCATGGACATGCATAGTAGGACTTTCTTAGCCATTGGGCCTTCTGTGCTTCAGGCTGGTGCATGCAGTCAGACACATCACTGTGTGGGTGTGAGAGAATGTGACTACTGTGCGAAGGCCGATTCATCACGTCCCCTCTGTGTCCTCACAAATCAGCATGTTACCACTCCAGACTGACTGGGGAGGCAGGATTATTTCAGGTAAAGATGGACTAGTAGAGAACGTGTCTCCTACCTAAGCCCATCATTGCTATCCCCACCACACCCGGTTCAGCATACCCACCAGCCAGTCTCAAGCCAACACAAGCTCCCCTTCCCTCCTCTGCACGTGTAGAAGCAGAGGTGTCCGCGGGACAGCTTCAGGAGAAGATTCCAGTCTGGGGCTCAGGCAGCTATCAGCCACATGGGAGTTTAAGCAGTGATCCGGTTTGGTCTAGTTGATGTCAGTGTTTGTAGAGAGATCTCCTAAAAGCACAGGAGGGACACCCAGAACGTGGTCCAAGGACCAGCTGAGGTTTGTCATCAGTCAGCAGTGAGATTGGAGCTTGGGTCAGGATGACAGTGACATGCTTCATGAAGCACAGCCATGCTTTTGTGGCGGGACACCGGTATCATTTTCTAAGTATCACTTATTTCTGGTTGACACATGATGGCTATAAATATACCTGAGGTCCACTGTGACATGTCAGTGCTTTGGATGTACTACGTAAGGTCAGATCAGATCATCTGCATATCTGTCACTGTGAGTTATTACTATTGTGAGCATTCAAAATCCTCTCTGAGTGACTGTTTTGAAATATGCAGCTACCCGTGCAGTGCAGCTTCCCACTGGGACATAGCACAGGAAATTGTCTCTCCTACCCAACTGCACATGAGCCACCCCGTCTCCATTACTGCTGCTGTATCCTTCCAGGTTTCCTCTCATGTGTGTGGCGTGTACGTGTTCGCATGTGTGTGTGTAGTGTAGTGTGTGTTTGTGGTGTGTGTGTATGTATGTGTGGTGTGTGTGTGGTGTGTGTATGGTGTGTGTGTGTATGTGTGTGTGGGGGTGTGGTATGTGTGGTGTGTGTGTGTGTGTGGTGTGTGTTATGTGTGTCTTTGTGTGTGTGGTGTGTAATGTGTGGTGTGGATGTATGTGTGGTGTGTGTAGTGTGGTGTATGTGTGGTGTGTGTTTATGTGTGTATGTGTGTGTGTGTGTGTGTGTGTGGTGTGTGTGATGTGTGCTATGTGTGTGTGTGTGTTTATGTGTGGAATATGTGTGTGTGTGGTGTGTATAGTATGTGGTATGTGTCTGTGTGTGTGATGTGATACATTCATGGCTGGTGGAGGCCAGAGCTTAACTTCATGTGTCATTCCTTAGGAGCTGTCCTCTTGGGTGTTTTTTCCCAGTTAGGTGAGGCTACCCGGGCATTGAGCCCCAAGAGTCCAACCTGCTGTCTCCCAGCACTGAACTATGAGCACACCACCATGCTCAGCTTTTTCCTGTGAGTTCAGGAGTTTGAACTTGGGCATCATGCTCAAAACACAAACACTTCACCAACCGAGCCATCTCTCCCTCCACCCCTTTCTTTTTTATTCTAAACTTTGTAATGTAATGCACCTGATGTGATATGGTGAATGTCCTCCAGTTCCGCCCATGCTGCCACACATGGCAGAGTCCCTCTTTCTGGCTGTATAATCTTGCATTGTTTGCATTTACCATGGTTTGTCTCTCCACTCACTGTCAAGGTCCACTACAGTAGATTCTGCCCAGCTGTTGTGGCTAGTGGTCCAGTCAATGTTAGGTTCATGTGTTTCTTCAACATAGCGGTTTTCTTGCCCTCAGTTACACCCAGAAGTAAGATGGCTGAATCATGTGGTACTTGTATTTCTAGCATCTCAGGAAACACCAACTTGTTTCCATATGGCAGAAATAATTGGCATGGCCACCCACCATGCACTGGAGCTTCCCTTTAGCATGACTACTGATTGGGGCACAGAGCTCTGGTCTGTGTGCTTTTGGTACCATTTCTTACTTGGCAGATTTAGAGGCACTGGCTTCATTCTCTAGGGTATCTCTGGTACCCTTTCCTGGCAACATGGCAAAGCGTGGTGAGCAGATGGCTTGCTAAGTGACAGCTAGACTAACCCTTGCCCTGTGCCCACCAGGTGATTGCCATGATCAAGGGTTTGCAGGTGCTCATGGGGAGGATGGAGAGTGTCTTCAACCAGGCCATCCGCAACACTATCTACGCAGCCCTGCAGGACTTCGCCCAGGTGACCCTTCGGGAGCCGTTGAGGCAAGCAGTTCGCAAGAAAAAGAATGTCCTTATCAGGTGGGTCCTTGGTCCATTTGGGGCACTGCAGGACTGATTAAAGAAGATTATAAAGCTGGAGTCATTGTATCCAAAGCTGTGGGATGGTGCAGTGAGATAATCCACATGTAGACTTCAGCACGCACCATGTGTAGCCAGTAGGCTATAAATATAAACTGTTATTAAAATGTTATCCATGGAGTTAGTGGTGCTAATGAAATGTTGCTATAGCTCTCCTACTTGCCCCACCCCCAGGTCCTGTCCTCTTGTCCCCTGCATGGCTCAAAGCTGAGTTCTTAAGTGGCCAATGGCCACCAAAGCCATGGCAGCCATTTGTTAAAAGCATCTTAACAGTGTTATAGCATCCCTGAGCGAGTCCAGGAATGGATGTGTATCCCAAACACTCAGCACTGTAATGCAGGAGGTACTGACACCCTGTTGAGCCTTGCAGACACCTGAGCCGAGTTCCTATTCTTCCTTCCCCAGCGTTCTGCAGGCAATTCGAAAGACCATCTGTGACTGGGAGGGAGGCCGAGAGCCCCCCAATGACCCATGCTTAAGAGGGGAGAAAGACCCCAAAGGTGGCTTTGACATCAAGGTGCCCCGCCGTGCTGTGGGACCGTCCAGCACACAGGTGAGTGGTTCCCAGGCAGCCTGGCTCCTCTGACTTCAGGCCAGTCGGACCTTGGAAGGGCAACACCCTTAACCATGGGTTTAATGGGATAGCGAGCATTGTGAGGAAGGATGGGACTTAGCAGCTGCTCTGGGCTTTTCCTGATGTTTTGTTTTGATATTAAAAAAATAAAGGAAGACCACTGGCCTAAGATTCAGGAGACCTGGGTTCTAGTCCTAGACACCTGTGTGACCTTGGGCATGTTACACAATCTCTCTGTGCCTCAGTTGTCTAGTCTGACCAGTGGTGGTAGCACCATATCCGCCTACCCAGCTATCTCCTAGCCCTGTAAAGCCCAGGAGAGATCTGACATGGAGCCCACATGCAATCACTCTGTGTGTTGTAATAACCCCAGCCCCTGGCAGGAAACTTACACATTCTGCCCCGACCTGCATCATATTCCGGGACAAGCACCGTAACCTCTCTCGGCTCTGGTTATCATCTGAAAATGAAAGCTTTGGATGAGATTTTTACCAACACTTAACTTTTCTAATTTTTCCATCCCTTTTCCAAAGACAGCCCACAAGCTTGGCAAGCTTAGAAAAAGGCTGGTTGTCAGAACCACTCTGGGTCCCCAGCCGGAGCTTCTGCAGTAAGGTGTTGTCTATGTTTATCCAGAGCAGTCTTAATATTACATGGGGAAAAGAGTGGACCACAAAGTTAAGTTCTCACTGCCGGTGTAGGAAAAGGTATTTCCTGCTCTACTTTCTGTGGTATTTGAAAATAGATGAGTCTGACTGTAATCCCCGCGGTCTTCAGGAGCTTGAGCTGGAACCTCCTCCTTACAGGGCCTTTCAAGCCTGTCTCTGCTCTGAAGTGGGCCATCTGAGGCCCTTTCTTACCCATCCTTCTGTGTGTGTCCGTGTCTGGGCAGGGGTGGGGCTGAGCAGGGGCAAGTGAGTGTTTGGCAGGGTTATCATCGCTTCGCTCTGCAGTATCCGATGACCAGTGTGCACGGACTGTCTTCTGCTTGTGAGACATCCCAAAGACACCTCCGTAGACAGCTCTGAAACATTTGAGGGTCAGAGAGCTTTCTAACTCTGAGTGCCCTGGTGTGGCTGAATGGCTCTCATGCATTTTGCTAAGTTCTGAGAGGTTGATGAAGACAAGGCCTGGGAAGAGCTAGGAGAGAAGGATGGAGAGAGGAGGGGACAATAGACAGAAGTCAGAAGAGAGGGGGCATTTTGTGGACAATTTGAGAACTGCAGGTTGGTCACCAAAAGCTAAGCCCCACCCCTAGGTGCCACTGGGATAGGCTGATTGCACAGACATATTTAGTTGACTCCTAGACAGCCTCAGAGCAGGAAGAATACTGAGAGGTAAACTCATCCCTCCCCTTATCACAGATGGAGAAACTGAGGTCCAGAAAGGGGAAGTGACTTGTCCAAGTCACAGGATGAGTGCCAGGTAGAGGTGGGACAAGAACCCCGGTCTCCTGATGCCACCCCAGGGCTCCTTCACAGCCTTTAGAATGCAGTAAATGTAGGCATCTCGTTGAGTTGGGCAGCAGGCTGTCCTGGTGGATTAATGCCCTGTTAAATTAATACAGTTGGCTAAAGCATTGACTCTGTTTAGAATAGACCCACTTTGCTAGTAGTTAGAACTAGGTGTGAGTTCAGTCACCATGGCCCCCTTTCTTTGGGGACTCCAAGGCCATCATTAGCACTGTTCTTGGATAGTCAGAGGGGAGGCAGACCTACTAACAGGTTCATAGAGGGAAGAAATCGGCAACAGTGGTCATCCCTTCCCCACAAAGGGGACTCTGCTTAGGGTAACATGGCAGGCAGATCTGTGACTGCCAGGCCCATGGTGGGTGAGATGCTAGGGCCCATCCAGAAGCAGCAGAGTGTAGCGTGGTTGTTGGGAGGTCGGAGCGTGTCACGTGTGGCCCCTGCAGTTGTGGCAGCTTTCCCACTGTATACAATACCTCTCGCTTTTCTCTCTCTCTCTCTTTCTCTCTCTCCCTCCTCCCTGTCTCTCCTACCCTCCCATCCCCTCTTCCTTCTCTCCTATCTATGTCTTAGGCCTGCCAGTGGTCCCCGAGGGCTTTGTTTCACCCCACTGGTGGCACACAGGGCCGAAGAGGCTGCCGATCCCTGGTATAACACCGCCTGGTTGGGTTGGTTTGGGTGCCTACTGCGGGAGGCAGCAGGAACAGACTGGCCTGGCTCCTCAAGGCCATTTCCAGCCCTCAGAACCAAAGACAAATGGTGTGGGGGAAAAACCCTAGAATAGCAAAAATAACAACCCTACCACACTTGGGCCCTTTGCATGTAGGGCACTCTGTAAGCAGGAGTTAAGTGACTAATAGTCTCCTGTGTAAGTATAGAGTCCTACCCAGAATCTCTGGAAGGCTGTGGAGTATATCCCAGAGGCCACCAGAGGGCACCAGCATTCACTGGCAGGTTCAAAATGCAGGATCAGAAACAAGGTGGTTGGGGGGTGGGGGATGGACCTGTTTTGAGCTTTGTCTATTATATAACTCCTCCCAGTGTTAGAGCTGAAAGAGATTGGGTTGAGAACTTATCTGGTCCAATTCTTCCTGTGAGAAAAGGCAACTGGAGCCCAGAGTGGAGGCTTTGTTGTCTAAGGTCACACAGCAAGTCAATGGCAGTGCCTGGCTTTGAACCTGGCTCTTTTGATTCCTGGTTCAGTGCCCCATCCATGCTGTTATCATGGTCGTCTGGGAAATCAGAGAGTGACATGGATGCCCACACCCTTGGCTAAGCAGGGCAGGCAGGAACCTTAACTACCTGCCATTGTCTATCGGGTCACCTAGGGGTGCCGTGGGCCCTAGGCAGAAAGCTTTGCAAAACTGATCAGTCTCCTGAGAAAGAGAGACAGGGGCGGGTGGCGAGCTCGGTGATGGAATGCTTGCCTGGCATGGGTTGGGTCTCAGAACAGCAGAGAGAAGACATTTCTGTAGTTCCAACGTCACTTCTCTTCCTTAAGATAGTTCTCTTTACGATCAGAAAAAAAAAGTCCATAAGGAGGTGGGAAGGGAAGGCAAGTTCTCCCTCGGTGTGGCGGGCCACCCTGACCCTCTCCCCCTTTCTCTTCAAGCTGTACATGGTGCGCACCATGCTTGAGTCACTCATCGCAGACAAGAGTGGCTCCAAGAAGACGCTCAGAAGCAGCCTGGATGGCCCTATCGTCCTTGCCATCGAGGACTTCCACAAGCAGTCCTTCTTCTTCACGCACCTGCTGAACATCAGCGGTGAGCCTCGGGGCCCTCAGCTGTGGGAGGGAAGACAGGGCAGCCACCTCCCAGGGCAACCAGTTCCATCTGGCTGGAAGTTGTAGAGAGAATCATGAACCACAGGGGGTTACATTTTGCTCCCAAGGGCAAAAGAATTATTTAAAAGCAAAAAAGAAAAGGCAAATAAAGAAAAAGAAAGAAAGGAAGAAAGAAAGAAAGAAAGAAAGAAAGGCCTTTCTGTCAACTTGAAGAGGCCAGAAAAGCCAGGCTCTGTTGCACTCATTCTGACCCACATGAATTTGTGTGGTAGACATCCATAGCTAGTTAGGAGACAGAATCACACCAGGGATACACGTTTATAGCCCAGCACTGGATCAGACTTTTGTTGGTAAGCAGCAGCTATAAACTCTGTTAAACTGTCTTAGAGGCTTTCCATTGCTGTGAGGAGCCATCACGACCATGACAGCTCTTATAAAGGACAACATTTAATTGGGGCTGGCTTACAGTTCAGAGATCTAGTCCATTATTGTCATGGCAAGGAGCATGGTGGCCTGTAGGCAGACAAGGTGCTGAAGAGGAGGCTGAGAGTTCTACACCTGGATCCTCCGGTAGCAGAAAGAGACGTTACCACACTGGGCCTGGCTTGAGCATCTGAGACCTCAAAGGGACACACTTCCTTCCACAAGGCCACACCTCCCAATAGTGCCAGTCCCTATGAGCCCATAGGGCCCCTTTCTTCCTTCCTTCCTTCCTTCCTTCCTTCCTTCCTTCCTTCCTTCCTTCCTTTCTTTCTTCTCTTTCTTTCTTTCCTCCTTTTTCTCTTTCTTTCTTTTTCTCTTTCTTTCTTTCTTTCTTTCTTTCTTTCGTTTTCTCTTTCTTTCTCTCTTTCTTTCTTTCTCTTCCCACCTCCCTTCTCACCCAAATCCTCTCTTCCTTCATTTCCCTTCAGAAAAGAGCAGGCCTCCCAGGGATATCAACCAAACATGACATAACAAGTTACAATAAGTCTAGGCACATACCCTCATATCAAGGCAACCCAATAAGAGGAAAGAGGCCCCCAAACCAGGCAAAAGAATCAGAAACAGCCCCAGCTCCCACTTTTTGGAGTCCCACAAGAACAGCAAACTATATGACTATAACATATATACAAAGGACCTAGGTCAGACCTATACAGGCTGCCTGATTATTGGCTCCATCTTTGTGGGCCCCTGTGAGCCCTGGTTAGTTGATTCTGTGGTCTGATGTTTTTGTGGTGACCTTAACTCCTATGACTTCTATATTCCTTCCTCCTCCTTTTCCACGGGATCTTCCAAGTCTGCCTAATGTTTGGCTGTGGGTCTGCATCTGTTTCTATGATTTGCTGGATATAGCCTCTCTGATGACAGTTATTCTAGGCTCCAATCTACAAATACAGCAGAATATCATTACAAATCATTTTGTTTGCCTTTTTTTTTTTTTTTTTGCCAGTCATCCTGGACCTCTAGGCTATCCAGCCTCTGGTTCCTGGCCCTCCAGGCAGTGTCAGGCATGGACTTCTTATAGCATGGGTCTCAAGTTGGACCAGTCATTGGTTGGCCACACCCACAAGTTCTACACTACCTTTATCCCAGCATCTTGCAGGCAGGATAAATTGTATGTCTACGATTTTATGGCTGGGTTGGCATCTCAGTCCCTCAACTGGAAGCCTTGCCCGGTTACAGAAGATGGCTTGTCCAGACACTGTATCCTTCATTACTATGAGTCTTCGCTAGGGAAGACTCCAAGGAGTTTCCATTGCACTAGGTCTCTAAGTGCCCCCCCCCCTAATTCCAGTCATCTCTCTCAATACTTTCTTCTCCTATCCCCCCATCTGATCTCATCCCCACCCACCTCCAGTTCACCCATGAAATCTATTCTATTCCCTCCCCCTTTCAGGGATATTCTTGCTCTCTTTCCTGAGCTCTCCTTGTTATTTAGCCTCACTGGATCTCTGGATCATAGCACGATTATCCTTTACTTTATGGCTATTATCCACTTATAAGTGGGAACATATCACATTTTTCTTTCTGGGTCTGGGTTATCTCATGCAGGGTGATTTTTTTTTCTAGTCCCATCCATTTACCCAGAAATTTCATGATGTCATTTTTTAAACAGCTGAGTAATAGTCCATTGCATAACTATACCACATTTTGTTTATCCATTCTTGAGTTGAGAGTTTATCCATTCTAGGTTGTTTCCAGTTTCTGACTATTAGGAATGAAGCTGTTATAAACATAGTTGAACAAGTGTCCTTGTGGTAGGATAGAGAGTCCTTTGGGAATATGCCCAAGAGTAGTACAGCTGGGACTTAAGGTAGATCAATTCCCAATTTTCTGAGAAACTGCCATATTGATTTCCAAAATGGCTGCACAAGTTTGCACCCCCACCAGCAGTGGAGGAGTGTGCCCCTTGCTCCACATCCTTGCTAGCAGGAGCTGTCACCTGTGGTTTTGATTTTAGCCTTTCTGACATGTACAAGATGGAATCTCAAAGTCGTTTGATTTGCATTTCTATGGGGACCATTTTCACTCAAACTACCATAGGTACTCATTGCTCCAAGCAGGGGAAGCTTCCAGGCTGCACCTCAGTCCCATGCCCTCCTCTTCCTCTTCTCTCAGAGGTTTTGTGGAGCAAGACAGAGAGAGATAGGAGCCCAGTGACATGGGAGTCTCAGTGTACCTGTAAAACAAAACCAGTCCAGGCATCTCTGTTAGAGAATGACCTAAGCTGGGCTTTCTAGACCTCCCAACAGTAAGGGAGCCAGAATTAGCACACACAGGAGCTGAGGAAGCCATACTTCCTCGAAAGTGAGCATAGGGATTTAGTAGAAATGGTAGGATGGCAAATGGTCTAAAAAATTACCACCCCTTCCCACATAACTTGCTCTGTCTCAGAAGCTCACAGATGCCATTCACCATAGACGGTTCTAAGCTGGCTTCATGCACAAGACAGCAAGATGAGGGAAGGGCTGTGTACTTGCAGTGACAGCCAGTAGATAGCAAGTGCTGTGATGTGAGGGTGCTTTCTGTTAAGCCAAGGCTCTCCCTGTGCTTCCAGAGGCTCTTCAGCAGTGCTGTGACCTCTCCCAGCTCTGGTTCCGAGAATTCTTCCTGGAGTTGACCATGGGCCGGCGAATCCAGTTCCCAATTGAGATGTCCATGCCCTGGATTCTAACGGACCATATTCTGGAAACCAAAGAACCTTCCATGATGGAGTAAGAGACGGGAATGGGCCAACCAGAAAGTTCCTGGGGTGGAGTGGGAGGGTGGCTTGCCCCTGAGCTCTTTGCTTTATAGAAGAAAATACTGAGTAGAAACTAGGCAATGTACTCCACTTCAAGGTTCTTTCCTCAGCCTACAGATGGACTTAGAAAGTCCTCAGCCCCACCTGCCCTTCCTGTCTTTGTTCACCTCTTAACACCCATGCTCTTAAAATCACCTTCTCTAGGAACCAAGAGGTATGCTCCTAGGCTAAAGTTTTTAAGCCCAGGGATCCATCAGCATCATCGGTTCTGATATCTGTGTGCAAATTGGGAAGCAAGTCCTTCCTAATGGAGGCCCAGGGAACACAGAGAAGGGCGAGAGTTGTCTTCAACTCCAAGCCTACTGCCTCATCGCCCACACCTCATTTTCCCAGCCAGTGTAATTTGCCCTCCATGGCTCTGTGTTCCTTCCCAGGTACGTCCTCTACCCCTTGGATCTGTACAACGACAGCGCCTACTATGCGCTCACCAAGTTCAAAAAGCAGTTCCTGTATGATGAGATCGAAGCCGAGGTAAGTAACATGCTTCCTTCATTCCTGCCGGCTCCCAAGATGCTGAACTTATCCAATACTTATCGATTAGCAAATGGGGGAAGGGGGTCAGTGGCTCTTATCCAGGGAACGACATTCATGATTGCTGGGAGTGTCAAATACAATGGCTTGCTCCTTTCTCTCCTCGTGCCTCGACTGGGCTATGCCATGAGGGGCTTCAAGGACCTTCATGTGCATATACACCTCAGCCTGCAAATGGTGCCATCTTACCACTCCAAAGGCAGCTCACGAGCTCCAGAAAAGACCATGGGCCCTCTGGAGGCGCTGGGAATATCTGGACAAGAATTCAGAGTTTGTTCTAGAAAGGGATCATGGGGTCTAAATGAACACTCCTACATTGACCCTGTAGATGCCTTATCTCGAGAGGGTACATTGAGTATCACGAAGTTCAGAGGCCCAGGCAGGAGGCCTCAGTTACCTGGGCATGAAGCCAGCACTGTGCACAGCGCCCACTGTGGGTTTGGCTCTATGTAATACAGTGGGTGTCAACTGTACTACAGAAACTTTTAAATAAAGGGTTCATCTTACAAAGCTGAAGACTTCATAGGAAGGAATCAAAGATCGATCTCCTCTTTTGGCTGTGTCTCCTGCCCTGCTGTTGCCAGAGCCTGGTCTCTTTAAAGTCCCACGTTGGCCACTTTCTGCTCTGTTTATTGATGGAAGATAGGGGTCTGGTGCTTGATGTCAGGTGTGACCTTGTCTTCCCACAGACTTCACAGTCTCCTATGAATACCATGAGACACTGCAGGGTGAGACTTTGTACATTAAAAACCAAGAGGGATTTTAAGGAGACCTGGAAGAAAGGGACTTTTCTATTTCTAAGAGCATCCTCAAAATTAACTCTACAGAGCAAGGAAAAATCAAATACAAGGAGACAAGAAAGGCTTTTGGGTTCGAAGGCTGCTAGAGGTAGTCACAACATCAGAGGACAGCCTTTCATTTGTGTCCCCTGACCAAGCAGTGGGGAGCAAGGGGGAGCCTGGTTCTTGGGCTCCTCTGCTAACTAACTGAAGCCATTGAGGGCAAAGGGCCAACCTCTGTCAGGGCTGTTATGTTACCCCAGAATGCACTTCAGTGAACCCTGGCCCCGGTGCCTTCCCAACTGCCCATTCTGTGATTAATCCAGACAGGACCTACTGACCTTCTGCTTTTCCTCACCAGGTGAACCTGTGTTTTGATCAGTTTGTCTACAAGCTGGCCGACCAGATCTTTGCCTACTACAAAGCCATGGCCGGCAGGTAAGGGGAGCCTGGGCTGTGAGTGGCGGCCTTTCTTCAGCCTTGTGCTTGTCTCCCTTGTTCAATGCTTAAGGAAAAATTAAGCGATTTCCACGGGCTCAGGCATTGAAACGTGTTGTAAAGGAGAATAGATGGATAGTATACAAATTCACTACAGTTCCGTAGAGGGGCAGAGAGTGATTAAAAAAAAAAAAAGATGAAGGATGTTCACGAAGGAAGACTGAGATTCTGGGAATCTGTGGTAAGCCTGAACTAAGTGGAGGCCATTTTAGGGAAACAGAGTCTAGGAAGGGAAGTAAAACAAGGTGAAGAATAGGTTCAGATCGTGTAGGCAAAGGGAACTAAGACTTGGTGGAGCAGGTTCAAAATTAATAGCTTGCCTGCCTGCATCAGGCTGGTGAGAAGCCTGAGGTACTTCATAGCAGTGGTCACTAGAGGGTGAGCTGTGTTACCTGGCATCCTGAGGCAGCATCCACCACCACAAAATGGTTTCAGAAGCACAGGGGTAACTTGACTAAATTTTTACTTTTAAACTTCACTTTTTAAAAATATAAATCTAGGGAGAGTGTTTTTAAGGTGTGTCAAGTTGGAGACGTCTCAGGTTTGTAGACTTATCTATTTACTGAAAGATACTGATTTAAACCTCATCCCCTCCCTCCATCCTCAGTGAATTCCTGGGTTTTAACCTGCAATGGTTATTAAAATACATTTATGTAAAAGTATTGTTTTTTTTCTGGAAGTTGAGGAGTGCCAATCAGCCATCCCAAGGGTGATTCCCCTCCTCAGGTGCTTCTCCTCCCCATCCCTATGGAAGTGATTGGCTTCATTTGATGTTAACAAACTTGATACATTTCAGATAGAAGTTGGTATGAAATGCCATGAGCATGGGATCGTCACTCACTAAAAAGGATGACTCCTAACTGATAAACAGAAAGCACAAAGGTACACCCATAGCTGAGTAGCGGCTTAATGGATGTGAGCAGATCAGGTAGGAAGCGGTCAGGGGAGGCAGCATTTCTAAGAGAATTCTGGTCCTGAATATGCTGATACTTTCTGTGTAAACAAACTTGGGCATGTCACATCCTGGGGACTCTCTATACTTAGTTTATAAAATCTTCTCATCTTAGGAGCTAGAAAGATGATTCAGTGGTTAAGAGCTCTTGATGGTCTTCCAGAGGATCCGAGTTCAATTCCCAATAGCCACATCAGATAGCTTACAACCACCTGTAACTCCAGGGGATTTGTTGCCCCATTCTGGACTACACACACACACACACACACACACACACACACACACAAAGAGGGGGGTAAAAATTCATCTTTAAAAATATATATCCCCAGCTAGGTTAGCTGCACACACCTTTAATCCCAGCACTTGGTAGGTTGAAGTAGGCTTGTGATTTTGAGGCCCGCCTGGTCTACAGAGCTAGTTTCAGGACAACCAGGGCTACACAGAGAGACCCTGTCTCAACACACACACACACATCCCCATTTGAAAAATAGCCCTCAACAACTTTCCCTGCAAGGTGGGCATTCTTCAAACGGATGGAAATTGAGAGAAGCTGGGGAGTTCAGAGGAAGAAAGCACCAGAAGGGAGAGTAACCCCAGCCGATCCATCAGAGGTGAAACACTACCACAGTGGGAGCCACCTGTGCTGCCCTCCGTATTTAGCAGCCATATTTTAGTGAGGGAAAGAAACAGCTGACATTTAAATTATATGTTTTTTTTTTCATTCAACAAACTGAAGCCACTAAAATATCAGCCTGGAATCACTGTAAATGCTATTAAAGAGATATCTCTGCTTTCTTCTAGGTCTCTTAAATCTAGTGTGCACGTAGCAGTGGGTCTCAGTTTGGGATGCCTCCTTGAGGCATTCAGTAGGCAACATGGTTGGTGGCTGCAGCTTTGGACTGTACCAGTTCAAATGTCTCTGTCCCACTTAAAACCTTTAAATGGCTTCCAGTCCATCTAGACATCCCAACTCTGTACAAGGGTTCTGTGGTGTCACAAGATCTGGCCTGTAGACTAATATGATGAACCTGTTTTTGCAAACTCTTCTTTCTTTACCCCGACTACCTCCCCTTTGGTCAAACAGATCACACTTACTGTGTATGGGGTAATCTTACCTTGACCTTACCATTATTGTTTAGCCTCTGTCCAAAGAAACCACATGCAAATACTTTCCATAATCCCTAACTCCAAACGATCCTCAGTTATTGCTTTCAAGCCCTAGGGATACTCTACAACCTATGTCTCCATGTGGAAGGTAAAAATAGTGCACATGACTTATAGGACTGTTGTGACATTAAAAACAATTGTATATGTATGCCCTTATGGGCATGTGTGTATGCTCATATGCATGAATCTATCTGTGTGTGCTTGTACCTATGC
Organism: Grammomys surdaster; assembly: GCF_004785775.1. Classification (NCBI taxonomy): domain Eukaryota; kingdom Metazoa; phylum Chordata; class Mammalia; order Rodentia; family Muridae; genus Grammomys; species Grammomys surdaster. The sequence continues at coordinate 2,755,861 of NW_021604732.1, forward strand.
GTGTGGTGTGTATGTATGAGTCTCTGTGTATGTGTATATGTACATGTGTGTATGCATGTGTATGTGTTGCCTGGTGAATGATTAAAAACTATGTACATGTTTCCTACTGCAAACCATTTTTTTCCCTTGATTGTTCACATTTATCAGTCTCTCTTCACTGGAAAGTCTGTACCATGAGGACAGGAAGGACTAACCCCTTGGTAACCCCAGTACCTACAATTTTCTCGAGGAAATACTAAGGATACACTCAATTGTTTTTCTTATAAATTAAGAAAAGAGTATCCACCCTGGGTTGCCCATCTTTAACTTAGAAATTCTATTTCACATATTGAGCTTCTGTGGCCTGAGAGAAACTTGGGGAACTATGTCTAGAGCAGCCTCGGTTCCTTTTAAGAGATTAAAATCATGTGTTCCAGGTGGACCCCGTGGCCTGGCATAGACATGGCTTGGCTATTGAGAAATCATTTGCCACCATGTTTAATGCACCTCTGTCACACTTCTCTCTTCCAGTGTCCTGTTGGATAAACGTTTTAGAGCTGAATGTAAGAACTATGGAGTGATCATTCCGTACCCGCCATCTAACCGCTATGAGACACTGCTAAAACAGAGACATGTCCAGGTATGGTGGAGAGGAGGTGGGGGAACAGACTCTATGGAGATAGTATGGACTTAAGTCTGTGCCTGAAGTGTCTGTACCAGGCATTATGGCCTCAGAATCTTATAGATGGTACTGAGCATCCTTTGGTGCAAGTTTTAGACTTCCTGGCTTCTCTGCAGGAAGAAGCCTGCATCATCTTCCCCATGGCCTACCATCCTGAGGTCAGCTTTTCCTCACCAGCACTAGCACACACAGACAGGTAGACCCACCCCTGAAGTAAAGGAGAAGAGTTGAAACCCCTTTAAATGAAGTGCTTTAAGCTATATACCTGGAGTAGAAACTGTATTGTAGACATCTTCAATCCCAATCCAGGGCTTCTTCTATCCCACCTTGATCATTCAGATCCCAGATAAAAGACACACAACTTTTATTATTTACAATAAGCCTTAAACAGCACAAGAGCTGGGCAGATGCCTACTGTCTATGCTATTAGAATCTACTTTTCTATCGATAACCCTGAGTTATAACTTACTGTGTTTTATTTGGGTTGCTCTTAACTCCAATTGGCCAGGCCTCGGGACCATGTTTTCTTGACTCACCCAACCCATGGCACCTTCTCTCCCTCCTCCCTTCTTCTCCCTCTCCTGATTCTCTTCCCCCAACTCAGTCACTCCAAACCCATCTACCTCTAATCCCTCCAGTAATTGGCTGTAGCCAATTTTGTTTAACTAATAGTTTTAATTTAGGAACTTAGGTTTGCACAACAAATGCTTGTAAACATGAGAAGTCTCTCATAGACCTAGACCTTCGGGTATAGAATTTAACATTACAATCTATAGCAGACCTCAACAAAACTGGTTTGTTTTTATCCAGTGATTTTCCTTAGCATTTGACTCCAGATGTAGGGAAAATACTGCTGTGGACGAGAACACATATCCCAATTTTAAAATGCTAATCTAAGCTAAAAAATAATGGTATAGCGGATACCAACACAGACCCTAAACCCTTCCTGCAGGTGGCTAGTAGCAGAACAGCCTGTGTGCTGTTATGTCTGTGTGGTTGTTGTGTGGACCTTGGTCTCTGTGAAGGAACAGAGCTGTGACCAAGAGAATATTGAGAATCAACGGGAAAGAATCTATATTGAACTCTCTGGACAGCCATTGCCAGTATCTAGTCACAAGAGAGGAAAAACAAGGCTCAGTAGATGAGTTTCAGAAGTTGCAGTGCAGCCAGAATTAGCCACAGGATCCCCTTAGGGGACCTTAATTGGTTAGTAGGGAATTTATCCTAAATAATACCTAAGAATAATCACATAGCATCTAGCAAAGCACAGTGCACACAGCAGGTACTCAATAAATGGCTATTGTTGTCTTCATAGCATCTGCAATAATACCCGAGTGGATCCCAGTGGAAATTATCTTAAGCTCTATTTTTCTACCCTTTAATAAGGCCTTCATGTGCTTGCTTTTAAAATCACTCCCATGAAGGCATAAAGTAGGCCACCGCTAAGGTGGCTACTGCTTCCTGGAGACTGTAAACAGGAAGAATGAACCTCAAGGCTGAATCCAGGGTATCAGCAGGAGTATTTACGAGAGGTCAGAGCTGCCCCAAGCCTCCTCCCATTTTTTTACCTCAGCGGGTCTTATCTAAATCAGTGGTTCTCAACATTCCTAATGTTTCGACCCTTTAGTGCAGTTCCTCATGTTATCATGACCCCCAACCATAAAGTTATTTGTTGTTATTTTATAACTGCAGTTTTACTACTGTTATGAATCATAATGTAAATACCTAAGATGCAACCTCAAGGGGGTCACAACCCACTGGTTGAGAACCATGTATGAAACACCTTCCAGTCGTATAATGCATAACTGTCTCCAGGCTAGCGAGACTCATGGTGATGAATGTTTCGCTGTATTGAGTTCATTTTTCTCTTTCTCCCACAAACATGCATACCCATTACACATATACCATATATACATATAATATGCCAAAGATAAAAGATTAAATAGAATTACCATTGTCAAGAGACTTTGTGATGCTGTCTGCATTCTACATACAGGCATCCCTTGCCCCAGTAACGCTTTCTATAATTTTAGTGCAGTTTCCTACCAGTGCATCGTATTTAGTTGTCAGATATCTGTGTAGATATTAAGTAACTTTCTCCTTGCCTCTGCCATTCAGCTGTTGGGTAGATCAATTGACTTGAACAGACTCATCACCCAGCGGATTTCTGCTGCCATGTACAAATCCCTGGACCAGGCAATCAGCCGCTTTGAGAGTGAAGACCTGACCTCCATTGTGGTAAGAAATGAGGGAGCTGTAGGCTCTCTGCTCTTGGATAGATGCCTAGTTGGAAATACTTGTTAGCTCTTCTGGCCCAGTTCAAGAGAAGCAGGGGATTTCTTTCACACTTGACCAGAGTAGCTGGGATAAAACGTCTTGAATGGAAAGGGAATGGTTTTACCATTGCTTAACAAACTGGCAGCAACCAGGCGTGCAGAGTAGAGGAGAGTCTCCCTAAGATCAGAGCCGACCATCCCTCAAGTTGGGCCGTGTCCTTAGGATATACCAAGTGGGTCAAGCAGACAGGGTCCTAAGAAGTTAGGGAAAGTATCACAAGGTCACTTGAAGGGAATGTGGGAATTGAAGGCCCAGAAGGGCTCTACAGTGGGTTGTTTGTTCTGCTTTATCTCCATCTTGAAATGCTGAATGGTTTTGAACACCACCTCGTGTCTTCATGCCCCATAGAGTTTTCAGCCAGTTCATTTGCCCAGTCAGGAATAAACTTGCACCTTCCAGAAAACAACAGCTGGAATTTCTCCCTGTCAGTCTTCTCTCCAAGAGGTGGCATAAAGTGCATTGAAGTAAGACACCAGAGTCCCACAGACTCGTCCTCCCAGTCCTGTCCCTGGCCGTTACTAGCTCTGTCATCTTGAACAAGTTATACATCTTCACCAAGCCTGTTTCCTACCTCCAAAGTGAAGGACACCTTAGAGTCCATTTCAGAGACTCATTAGAAGGATGCAGTAGGAACTCGTCTGGAAAGAATTTGGAATTGGTCTTTGTAGTTGGTAAACACTTAATAAGTAATAGCCTTAAAAAAAAGTAAGAAAGAAAAGGAGGGAGAGAGAAAGGACTATAGGGCTGGAGTGTTCTCCTGCGGTGGGGGGGGGGGGGGATATCTACAGCATCTGTTAGCAGGATGTGACCCAATCACTCACCTGAGTCTTGCATCACTTACAAGAAACTGCAGAATAGCTCACATTCTTGAAATCACTAGGCTGCCTCTATCTTGGGAAATGCAGTTTTGTAGTGTTAAAATGTCCTCAGTGCTTATCTCCCAAGGGGTGGGAGTTTGAGTTTCTTCTCTTTTTTTAAATCTGTGTATTCTGGCTTTCTGCTGATGAGCATGTCTGGTGGGGGTGGGGGGAAGGAGGCAGGTGTCCCTGGCCTCTTCCCACTCCCTGGAAGACACTGAGTGTTCTCTTGGCTAGAACAAAGTGAAAACTCAAAGTGTAAGCCCTTGTTTAATCAGATGAGAAGCTGATCCTACCTAGATCCTCTCCCTGGGAAGTCTAGGAAAGACCCCCTGGGGAGACACTCTCCCTGTGGGTAGGCATGGTTCCTGTGGGCCTTGGCTAAGCAGCCTCTGCCTCCTGGCAATGGCAGAAACAAACAGAGGAATGTGCCTTTCCCTTCTACCTTCAAAACTGTTCTAAAATGTGGGAGTCCCCTCGTGTTTGTCACCGCATGCGACCTGGGGGGAGCTGGTCACCTCATTGTGCAAGTGTGTTGAGCAGGGAGTCTCGAAGACTAAGCAGCCTGTGGGCTGTTTGGCTCCTGGTAAACTCAAAATCTTGAGTCAACATGTAACATTTGGAAGCATTCGAATAAGATTCCAGGAGCTGGGACAGCACCAGATGGCAGCAATGGCCAGGCTGACTACAGACTCCTGTCAACAGGTCCAACTCTCCTAGTCATCCCCAGAGCCCCACAGACCCACCTGACTGGCAGCCCCACCAGCCCCTGCTGTGTTTAATTCTCAGATGCCTGCTGGACTCTCCCTGACCTCTCAGAGCTGTGGTCGCTCTGGTGTGGCTAGCCCCTCTTTCTCCTCCTTCCCCACTCTCTGGCCACTCATTCTTTGAAATTACACACCCGGCTGTCTTATTTTCCCGTTTTGCTTTTGTGCCTCAGTTCCCACATCAGCAGAGTTGAGCACTGGCTCTGTTTGTCCACCCTTGTATCACTAACACAAGTTCATGGAACTTAAAATCGTAGAACCAGAGGACAGAGCTCGTTCCCCAACTCTCATTATCTTCCCCCAAACAGGGTACCACAGCATGCTAAAAGAGCTCAGTGACCTTAGAAGTGAACTCATTAGCAGTTACCGTTAGTGTTCGTTTACCATATTACCTGTCCTCAGCAGATAGGAACAGAGATACAGCAGAACCAGCCTTGCCCTAAGAGACAGAAGCCGTTCATTCACTTCTCAGTGCAGAGACTGTGACAGTTCTTCTGACTGCCACTCCATGGTTGAAGTCCAGGTTTTAGCATCCTTTAAGAACATCTAGGGTCTGTCATCCCTAGCCCACTGTAGCATGGCAACAGTCAGAATAAGTGTCAAAGCACCAGGCCCAGTACTATATGATAGGGTCCCCTGCCTGCCACGATAACCCATCCTCTAAGACTCCGGCTCCATGACATCTAGTTTCCCATCTGTGGCCTGCCTGTCCCCACTGCTGTTAGCATTTGCAGTTATAACCCTCACTCTCAGCTTACAGCCGTGCAGTCTGAGTTTCAGAGTACCCAAGCTGCAATGTTGGAAGCGTGAGCTGAGGCCTTGACCCCACCAAAGTGGACTTGTCAGGTAGGGGAGGGGGGTTTGTGGCTGATGAGACAGGAGCCAAATTTTTGTGGCTAGTGACCCACTGAGCTCCCTGGGAAGGCTGGCCTCTACTATGCCGATGTGGTTTGAGAATATAAAAAGATATAAATATATAGAATACATATATAAAATGTATATCATATTCCCCTTTCGAAGGACCTCCAGCCTCTTGCGTTTCTCCAGGCAGCTGTATCAAAGAGACCAAGGACTCATGATTTGGAATCCAAAGACCCAGAATGCCATCCCAGGCACTTGTCCTTGTGTGACCTTGGGCATGTTATTGGCCTTCTGACCTTGTCATTCTCTCCTCTGTAACAGGAAGAGTGGCACCATGGTGCAAAGCTGGCCTCACCAAAGCATGGCCAGAGCAGCCTCAGATGTCCCAAAACTTGAGGCTTTTTTCCCTTCCTATTGAGATTGTGATTCTTTTGGATAATAATGATTGACAAGTTGCAGAGCAACAAGAAGTGAACCCCAACCAGAAAAGTTTCTATCACTTTATTTCCCAGCAAACTGTACAGCGTCCTGCTCTGTGCCGACCTGCACTCCGAGCTCACCCCCTGCCTCAAGGTGGGAGTACAAATGATCAGAGCCTCTGCCACACACAGGACACAATGACAGTTCCTGGTCACTGGGGTGGAGTACAGACTACAGGTTCCTCAGTGACTCGGGACCTGCAGTCCAAAAGAGGAAGCATTCTACACAGACATATACACACAGACAGACAGACACACATACACACACACACACACACACACACACACACACACACACACACATACCTCCTTTAAAAATTCCAGTGGTAATTTGATCATGGTTAAGAATGTTTCCTCAGTACCTCGCTCCTGGATCTGAAGATAAGTTTCTCGCCTTCACAGTAATACCAGTTATACCTCACAGGGCTTTGATGAACATTTAAATCGCATGCACACGCATGCACAGACATGCACGCGCACACACAGTATTAGAATGTCCTAATTGAGTTAAACTATACAATGTTGCCAACATCTGGAAGCGTCATACTTCAGCTGACTAGTTAACCGTAACTAGGTGGTAGCTCCTATTTACTTGACACTTTCCGTAGGTCAGAAAAATAGCCTCTACCAAGATGCAGTCACAGTATTACTTAGGACACTGAGGGACAGGCTTTTCCCTCACCAATTAAGATATCAGAAAGATACAAACATGCTTTCTACCCAAAGGGCTGCAAATGAGGCTTGCCCATGCTCAGAGGTCCCCTTCCTGGTTGCATGTAGCCTCTCCTCCCTCTCTTGTGTCTTAAGCTTTTTCCCCCTATTTCAATTGTGATTCTTTGGACTAACAATGATTGACAAGCTGCAGAGCAGCAAGAAGTGAAGCCCAACCAGAAGTGATACCCAAGAGTATCAGAAGAAAGGAAAATGGTCCCATGCCACTGAAGGGGGTCCTAGTCCTCATGTAGGAGGTCAAAGTTTTCCTGAGACAGGTCTCCTCTAGATGTAAGGAGTGTTCAGTGTCTGTGTGTCTGTCTGTCTGAGTGTCTGTATGTCTGTGTGTGTTACTTGAAACTCTTTAGCAGCTTTGGGTTCTCTCTGTCAGGAGCTAGAGTGGCTACTAGAGATTAACCGGCTCACACACCGACTCCTCTGTAAGCACATGACGCTAGACAGCTTCGACGCCATGTTCCGAGAAGCCAATCATAACGTGTCTGCCCCCTATGGCCGCATCACCCTGCATGTCTTCTGGGAGTTGAACTTTGACTTCCTTCCCAACTACTGCTATAATGGATCCACAAACCGGTAAGGGAATCTCTGTACACAGGGTACCAAGCAGGGCAGGAAAGAGGCTGTGGCCATTTACCTCCAAAATGGGCCTAGCAGTTCTGTTTCCTTCAGACAAGTGTTTATCTGGAGCTGCTCCTGGGTGTAGGCTCTGTGCTGGAGGTAGTAATGCCATGGTGAACAACCTCACACCCTCCAGCTGCTTGGAGCCTTCTAACCCAACTTGACCCAGTCTAGATATAAACCTCAGAGAAGGCTGTCTCCTTTGAGAAAGTGATGCAGGAGGTGAGTTGTAAAGAATCAGCAGGAATAAGTAAGGCAAACAGCAGAAGTCTATTATGGGCAAACCTACCTAACCGAGAAGCTGGGGAGTTATGGGAAGCTATGGGAGTTAGAAGTGGATGAAGGGTAAAGGCAGCCTGTAGAGGGCACGGCCTCACAGATAAGCACTAGAAGAGCCAGAATTATTAAGCCTGTAGGCTTGTTACTTCAATATAAGAAGTCGACACCTCTTTTCCATCCAGAAGGCTGAGAATGGATATGGTAATACCTGGTATGCATTGCTGTGCTGTAAAGTCAGCCCTCACCAAATCCCCCAGGATCCTGAGCATTGTTGCTCAGTCAGTACAACTTATCCTCATGAAAGAGGTCTCATGTACTTTGCAAAAGAGTTCTGCTGTTATACGTAGTACACACCCTTCCTTCCTGGGCTCTTAGCTTTATCGCTGTTCCTCCATCAATAGAGCCCATTCTTGTAGGAAAGGTCACAGGCGCTCTGCTAAAGAGATGTACTTTGCAAAGGAGTGTTGATGTAGCCCTGCCTAAAGCTTTGTTGTGATAATTGTGACAAGGAAACTTCCCCCCCCCCCCCAGAAGTCTTACTGTGTTTACATGTGTTTAAAAAAACAAGCCCCTTGGTGTCAGAGTCCAAAACTATTGACCCAGTGTCAGGTAACTGAGATAGAGTTGAACCTGTGTTTCATTCTCACCTGACCTGGATCATTCCCTGCTGGCTGTAATGCATGCAGAGACCCCCACAGCAGCTGTGAAGGTAAAGTGGGGATAGGCCATAGACTCCCTAGGCCATGGTATGGTCACCATGTGTTCACGGGGCCTGGGAGAGTTTGATGAAGGATGGTGCTCTGATCACACTGTCATGCACATACCTGAACATGTGTGTATAAAACAGGCCCCTTTGCCGAGTGGAACTTGCTTCCTGGAAGGAGCACAAAGCTCTGGGGCAGGGTCTGAAGTACAGATAAGAGTTAATCCTTTCCTCACACAGAGCCATATCACCTGTATCCACAAACCACGCAAGAACAGAAGGATGGGTGGAAGTGTGTGCAGGTGAAGTCTTTGAGCCCCTGGAGCCTGGGTCAGGGTGGTGTGAACTGAATCCACACTGGATGAATGGAAAGAAGCAAGAAGACCATATTCACAGATGTACCTGAATCTGTGCATTGAGCAAGACGTGCTCAGCTTGTCTTGACTTGACTCGACTTTATAGCACATTTTGAGTCAGAGCTATAAACTATAGCCTGGCCACAAACTGTATACCCTATCTTGTCACCAGCCATGACACCAGTGCATGACCTGAGACTGGCTATGAACAGCCCATATACTGGCAATAGTGCCATCTCTTTGGATGGGGAATCTTGTGTCCCCCATTTGTGTATGTTGTTGTATGCATGTATGTATGTTTGAATATGTGTGGGCTTACAAGTATGTGGGTGTGCATGCATGTGCATGAGAACACCCACATGGAAGCCCCAAGTTGATAACTGGAATCATCCTCTTCCCCCTTCATTGAGACAGGCTCTCTCAGTCAACCCCAGAGCTTGCCTGGTCAGCTAGGTTGCCGAGCCAGATTTCTCTGGGGAGCCTCTGAGTCCATCTTCCACTTTCTGAGGCTGCAGTTCTAGGGGTGCAGCTACTGAGCATTGTTACATGGGATCTAGGGATCCCAGCTGTGGTCCCCATGCTCCCATGGCCTCCCCAGCCCAGCATCCCCATCTTTAGTGGGTAGTTAGAGGAGACCTGAAGAGCAATAGTCATGATGTGAAGATGATTTAAAATTCACAATTCTACTGGAACTCAGCCATGTTCACTAGGGTGCTGTTGTCTATGATGTTTTCATTTTCATGCCCAAGGGCAGAGCTGAGTCCTTATGACACAGACATCTGGCTTGCAAAGCTGAAGGGTTTTCTGCCTAGCCCTTTACAGAAATTTAATAACTCAGCTTCTAAACTAAATTTGAGGTGACATATGGAGCCCCAAAGAAGGCCATCTTCAGACCTAGCACACCCTGACTTTGTGTCTCCTGGGACCCAAGTTTTCCCATTTTTTGAGAAGAATGGGAAAGCATACAGTAATCAAAGGGGAGGGGAAATCAGAAGAGTCCGGTTCCTTTGTAGGCAGCCTTCCAGAACCTGCTGCAGGTGTCGGTGGGTGGGGCTCCTGCTGTTGTCTGTCCCTTGGAGGATGTCATAGGATTCATTTAATTGTTTCCCTGTCTCTTTTCTTCTAGTTTTGTCCGAACTGCCATCCCCTTCACCCAAGAACCACAACGGGATAAACCCGCCAACGTCCAGCCTTATTACCTCTACGGATCCAAGGTAAACAGTCCTGTCCCAGCTCACCTGTGACAGACAGCATGAGAAAAGACAAATGCAAAAGTGTTCCCAGAATAAGCCAAGCCACGGGTATGTCATTCAAGAGGGGCATTGAGAGCCAGGCAGAAACCATTGCAAGTATATCCATCTTTATTGGTTCAGGGCTAGCAGGGATGGGGTAGAGAGCTCTGGCCGGAGGGAGCTGGGCAGGAGCTGAGGTGAGGGGTGAGTACCGTGCTGAGGTTGGTGGGTAAATGGGTACATGGGGAGTCTCCTTGTGGCTTCCCAGTGTCTCCCATTTCTTGATTGATTTATCATGACATTGTCTACTAGTTCTGGAATTCTGGGCTCTGCAAGTACAAGAGCTTTGTAGATAGAGCTTGAAGGCCGTTAGAGGTGTCTGGAACTACCTCTGAGAGGAAGGTCTCCTCTACCTCAGGTGGCTTTTGTTTTCCTCACATGTGCACATCTTCATTCCAAGTAATTGTCCCCACTGGATCCATTCTAAGTCCTCAGTCCTTCTGCCTATTCATTCAGTGGCCTTTAGTATATACCCCTTGTAGACCAGACATGGGTTAGATTGTACATGCTTGGTGTCTATCGGGGATAAAGAGACATAACCATACTCTCATTTCCACAGTTGTATAGGGAATAATCTCCACTAAGTCCCACTAAGGTCGCAATATGTACAATTTAATCCTTACAATTAGGGGTTCATGTGGAAGGAACAAAGAAACATGTCTCCCACCCACCCACCCCCAAAAAAAGGATTTTCTTGCTGACAGAACAAACAAACAAACAAAAACAGCTACTTTTGATCCCATTTTCAAACTAAGCAGAGATAAACTGAGGTGACTATGATGGTGTGAGGTCAGGAAAGCTTTAGAAGTATGGTCAACCCAGAGAAGCTCTGGCTGGGCACCTACCGGGTATGAGGACGATGCTAGAGAGGACGGGGGATTTCTCCAGAGAAGTCAAACTGTTTAAGGTAATTCTCTCAAACCTAGAGAATCTTGTCATCCAGTGTGGTAGCACTCGCCTGTCCTAGCACTGAAGGGACTGAGGCAGCAGGACTTCTCTGAGTTCAAGGACAGTCTGGTCTATGTGGCAAGTTCCAGTCAGCCAAGACTGTGTTATGAGTCTGTACCCCCATATACAGAAGAAAAAAAAAAGGGAGGGAGGGAGAAGTGGGGAGAACTTGCAGATGTCATTTCAAGAGGCTCAGAGACATGGGTCACAAGCTAAACATCACGCTTCCCTTCCCAGTTCTCTTTCGAACCTCATGTTACATAAAGGAAGACATTTATGTTAATGTTAATGCTAGTCTCTTCAGCACTGCCTGGCCTCCCTTTATATCGAACACAAGAGAGCACATCTTAAGCCCAGAGTCATTTGCTAGCAGGTAGTCATCAAACTTAATATTTTCTTGCATGGTGTATTTATTCTTTCTTCCGTTCCCTTCTATTTACATCAGGGGCCTGGATTTTTGTTTCTGGGGTAATACAAAGCTGTCTTCTAAGGGCCTATGTTTTAAAGCTGTGGTCTATTTAAATAAAATGCCTTGATTGTTAGTGATACATAGTGAGAAGCCAGTCTGTGGCTTTTTTTTTCTTAATGAACCTGGAGGTGCAGGGTATGGTGTGTGATTGCCTGAAAGTTAGAACAGGGCCTTCAGACCTTTTACAAAGAACGACTGGAAAACATGGCTCTCAGTCCGCCTCTGAGCCAGCATTCCTTTCAAGTACTGTGCCAGATTCAGGTCTAGCTACACTTATTGTCCCTCACACAGCCCTGGTTGACTTTAATACTGAAATGGGGTCTTCCGTTCTTCACTAGACCTCCAAATGGACAATACTGAAACAATGCCTTGTTTGCCCCTGACATACCTTGAGGGTCTGTGTTGTCCAGATTGGAGACAGTTGTCATGTGGCATCTATACAGCAGTGACATGTGAGAGGACAGAAGCGCGAGGTCTATACACAAATTTTCACACAGGACCCACTATGGGAAAGCATTGTAAGCCTTGGGAAATGGGCATCTCCTTACCGTTACTCACTCCCTATAGTGAGGCAGTATGGCTGGTTGGTCACCAACCTCTCTAGCTAAGGCCACCACATCTAAGACATCTTGGCTGGCTTCAGCTTCTGGTTCAGCTTCGGCTCTGGCCCCAGAGTTCTTGCGTGGCAGTTCTTCCAGGGGGAACCCCTGCAGGTCTTCTTCCCTCTGATCAAAAGCTGGGGTTTCCTCGGGCCATCTTACCAACCCATTGGCTTCCTCCATGTGGCCAGCTCTGTAAGACCACCGAGGTTCATGACAACGGATGCACCAGAACTGGAGGCAGATGAAGGCCAGCACAGCAGTGAAGCAGGCCAGCAGGATGGCCATCAGCACCCAAAGAGAAATTTGAGGGTCCACCAGGGAGCCCCTGGCAGCCAGCGGACTCTTATCCAGGGTGTGGAACATGGTACAGTAGTGACTGTACGGGAAGGCAGCCTTCTTGCAGCTGATGCAGAGGAAGTAGAGAGTGGAGGGAGCGAGGTGTTCCAATGCCACAGAAGTGATGGTTCGAGGCACCTTCTCCTCGTGATGGAAGCTATAGCGCAGATAGCCGGAGAAGATGCTGTTCCAGTTGGGCCTGTACATAATACGGTAATAGTCCTCCAAGCAGGGCTCCGAGGAGGACCAGGAGATGATGGCTCCTGTATAAGACACGTTCCCAACCTCAATGTTCATCCCGGTTCTGGAACCAAATCACAGTGAAGAATGACATCCTCCTACATCAGTATTTGATATAATCCTAGCTGCTGCAGTCTGTGTGCATGAAATGGCCATAGATACTGACTTCATTATATGGACCAAAGAAAATGGAGGTCCAGAGGGTAAGCTAGCAAGCCAGTGGCGGAATACAGGTAGGAATGAGGACTGGCTCATGACAAAGCTTGTAGCCCTCAGGCTCAAGATGCACCCACATGGTCCAGGCCACAGCCCATCCAGGCTGAAATCCATTACTGACACAGCCCTTACAAACACAGGCAATGTGAAGAGAACTCTGTGGAATCTCGGAGGGCCTACCTTACGCTTCTCAGCTCAGTCCTGACCGCCTGCCTGCCTCTGCTGTGAATGCTGTGAACTGTTGCCTAGAACATTCTGCCCAGTGGCTTTTTTTTTTTGACTCTGAGTTATGTTCACTCTGGCGCCCCCCACCAGCGATCCACCTCAAAGCTTTGTTAGTGTTTTGTTTTGTCAAAACCCAAGGTACAAGAAATTAGTTCCCCAGGTCAAAGTCATGAGCTCCCAGGATACCTTTACTTCTAATAGTCTCATGACTTCTAAAAGTAACAACAGTATTGTGACTTTTGTGACTGTCTAACCCACTAGTTCTCAACCTTCCTAATGCTGCAACCCTTTAATACAGTTTCTCATGTTGTGGTGACCCTCCAACCAAATCATTATTTTTTGTTGCTACTTCATAACTGTAATTTTGCTACCATTATGAATTGTAATGTAAATATTTGTGTTTTCCAATGATCGTTTGACCCCCCCCAAAAGGGGTTGTGACCCACAGGTTGAGAACCACAGCAAGTCAGCAGTTGTTGGATCCAGGCAGTGTTAGATAGCTTCTCACACAATAGCAGACTCCATTCCTGTCTTCTCAATGAGCGGCCTGGAATATCAGCTCACAGGAAGAGAGAGATCTTACCTGCTTAGCAACTGTATTTCAATGCAAAGCCACTGAATTTAGTAATAGACTGTTATTATTATCATCAATTAATTACTATTAGTAATTATTGCTAATGAGGTGTCCTGGTTGGCTGTATGGCAGATGAGTCCTGCTCAGACTATAAGCCTTTCGGCTTTGGTAAGAGAGAGTATCAAGGTTTTTGGTTTTTCTTTCATTCTGAGAGAGAGAAAGCTCTCCTGAATGTCCCCAGATCAAAAATCTAGACAAGGGTAGCCAGGTTCTATATATCCCTCTGGTCTCCCTCTGCCTTCTTCTCCGTCCCCAGCCAAAAGTGCAGATGCTGCAGCAGACTGAAATGGCACAAATGGGCACTTTTAGCCCAAAGTGAATATTAAGCCAAACTGATTTCTGGTTTTATGTTTGTGTTGTTAGGGTAGGTGAGCCAGGGGAAAAAATGTAACAGCACGAAGTCATTTTTCAATCCTTGGTTTTCATCTCTAAAGGCAGTGAAATGCTTGAGAAAGCAGATTACTCCTTTCCATGTGGCTGGGAATTTCCACCCAGTAAATGAGAAATGCAAAAGATGAGACAGGTGTGTGCAGACCCTTCCAGGGATGGCTGTTGGAAGGAAACTGATTTACTCTCCCTCGGATCTCTTGATACATGCCCACCTCCCCACCCAGGGACCTAAACGCCCAACAAACACACTTCCAACCACAATAAAGGGGGTGGAATTCATACCCTGTAATACCCAGGCACCGTGCTCTGTAAAACCCTCCCATCAGGGTAATTGGGATTCCTGTTCTTATACACATACCTTCCCTTCTGTTTGCCTCCCCTCTGCTGCTGGCTGTCTTATCGCCTGGGTTCCCTGCAGCAGACATTTTTAGAAGCTTTTACTGAGGATGCTTCCACAGCATCTTCAGTTCAGGAGACAAATCCATCTCCCCGTATTTATTTTTCTCCCTGTCTTCTGTTTTTAAACTCTTCTCGTTTTTTTAGTTATCCAGTTCCCACAGCCTGGCCCCTCTCCAGGCAGAGTGTGAAAAGAAAAGCCATTTTTATTTCCAAGACAGCCTCCATGTCTCTTACCTGATGCTCGCAGTGTATCTGGTTTAGATTTCTCCCCTTTGAGACAGAGTGGACCAGATCCGGGATGATGTGCTTCTCCCTCCTCCGCACCAGGCTCTCCTTGATGTCTCTCTCGCACCACTGAGTAATCCCACTGTCGCCCCCAACGCTCACATTATTCATTCTTCAGATCAGCATCATTCACCATGGCAACCAGCAGGCATCTACGCACAACGCTTTCAGGGACCAGTCTGCGTCGCTTCTGCCAGTGAAAGGAGCTTTGTGGTTCCTTCAGCCAAAAATGGGCAGTATTCTTCAGGATGATCCCCAGGATAGCATATTCTTTTTGGTGCTTCTGAATTTTCTCTGTAGTAGGCTTGTTCTCCCCCCACCCACCTCTCTCTCTCTCTCTCTCTCTCTCTCTCTCTCTCTCTCTCTCTCTCTGTGTATGTGTGTGTGTGTGTGTTTAGGTACATGTATACATGTTAAACTTATGTAGAGATCAGAAGGCAGCCTTAAGTGTCATTTCTCCAGAGCTGTCTACTTTCTGTTTGAAACAGAGTTTCTCATCAGCCTGGAATTCCACTAAGGCTGGCTGGCCAGTGAGCTTTGTAAGCTCTCAAAATACAAATGCTCACCCCTAACCCTGGCATTTTTTATGTGGATTCTGGGGATCGAACTCAGATCCTGAGGCTCCTTGAGGTGAGGGGTTTACTGCTAAGCCGTCTCGCAGGCTGACTAGTGATAATTTTCTTATTCCATCTTGATCTGTGGATAGTGGTTTCCAATGCAAAGATGCCCTTCAGTTCCACATCGAACTGCAAACTCATCCCCATCCTTTCCTACCCACATCTCCCTGTGACTCCTCCACTACCTCTAGACCCCCTTCCTTCTTCTCATTTCCTGCATTGCCTCTGCATTATGGTTCTGGGCTAGATTCTTTTATTGTCTGGATCCCAGTTCCTTCATCTATAAAGCTTTGAACACCTCACGGAGAAAACGTGGCTACCAACATTTCAAATACCTGTACTCTTGCCGAGATTGCTCGGCCATTGTATCCCTAGAACTGGGTTGAGTGGCGGCTCCTCAGCATCAACTTTAGGACACGCCTCGTTTGGAAGGAGAGTCTTTGTGGGTGGTAATTAGTCAAGGGTCTCGAGATGAAATCATCCTTGATCAGATCTATTGTCTGGAGTGTTTCTAAGAGAAAGGAGAAGGTTTGAACCCATGGAGACACATAAGAGGAGGCCATGTGGAGGCAGAGGCAGGAGTGGGAGCAATGGATCCTTAAGCCAATGACCATGAGAAATGGGGGACAGGGTGGGGGGAGGGGACAAGGGGCAGTCCTGCAAGCCTACTGATTTCAGGCTTCCTGTCTACCGAACTGTGCGAGAAGGCTTTCTGTCACTTTTGAGCTGCCATATTTGTGCCAGTTTGTCACAGCATTCTAGGAATTTCAGCAGGGCTCTCCTGGTTGGGCTCACACTCAGCTGTAGAGTTCTCAACACAGACATATGAGCAGCTGCTTGCCAGTCAGCCACCTGAAGCTGACGTGAGAAATGGAAACTGGTTAGTGTTCTTGGGGCAGATGGGATCCCATCTGCCTTTTCTCTGAGGATTCCTGACTCTTTCTGTTTGTCCCGAATCTCTTCCTGGTCTCTTCAACATTACAAGAATATCTCACCATCGTCTGTACAAGAGCCTGAACACATCTGAATGGTGGGTGGGATGAGCTCTGAATTGTGTGTGTGTGTATGCACACGCGCACACATGTGAATATGTGTGTGTCCATGTGGATGCCAGAAGCTGATAGTGGATATTAGATGACTTCCTTAATCACTGTCCACTTAACCTATTGAAGCACAGTTTCTTACCTCTTACTGGAACCTAGAGCTCACTGATTTCACTGATCTAAACTAGCCGGCTTGCCCTGGGGATCCTGCCTCAGCCTCCTGTGTGCTGGGATTACACACAGGCCATGTTTGCCCAGCATTTACAATGGGATCCCGTCTGCTAGAGATCTAAACCCAGCCCTCACAACTACATGGTAAATGCTTCACCTTGGAGCCCTAGATTTGGATTTTATGTAATACATACATACATGCATTATACATACATACATACATACATACATACATACATACGTACAAACATACACACACACACACACACACACACACACACTTTCATGCCCTTGCCTTTTAGTGCCTGGATATCATGGACCTCAGAGAGATGTACATATTTGCTTCCATCTTTGTGGGAACTAAAAAGTTAATTTCAAAGAAAGCAGTGGTCCCATGAGCCCAGAGAGAGTAGGAAACGGAGGTAAAGTAGGGAAGGTGCAGCTAAATAGAAGGAGTAACTTCTATCTCTCTATAACGTGGCAGAACAGCTGTGATTGACAGCAGTTTATTGTTTCAGAGTAACAATAGGGAGGATTTTGAATGTCCTCAATACATAAATGTCTGAGGTCATGGATATGTCAGGCATCACTGCAATCTGTATGCGCTGAATAGAATGTCACTCTGTATCCCATAAATACATACAATGACTATGCATCAGTCAAAGATAAAATATATTTTTAAAAGTCAGCTTCCTCCTTGGTTCTTGGACAAAGCATCCAAGTCAAGCTATGAAGGTCACTTGATAAAACACATCAGTGGCCATCAAAAAGCCAGAAGAAGCTGCCTGGTGAGTCACCACAGCCAGGGCAAGGGGCTCTGGAGGCATGGAGTCCCAGGGTGCACGATGTTCTTGAACAGACAGGTGCTCTTGGTCTTCTCTTGGCATTTACTCTTACCAGGAGCCTGTTTTAAACCTGCTGTAGGCAAGCTCACAGCAAGTCCCTTCTCAAATGCCGATGGTGATACCCCGCAGGGCATCCTCTCTCTACAAAAGGGTCAGCACTGCTGTTTGCAGGTGTCCTTTCAAAGGTTATTTTGAGGGAAACAAAAATACCAGAGTTAGCCTGAGAAGGGATGCAGCAAAACTCCATCCTTTCTCCACAGAGTGGGAGTCTGTTTTTAATGCTCCAGGGTGGCATCTGCTCCCATAGGTTCTTCATTTGAAGAACTAAGGGACTCAGAGAACATGAGGCCCAGCAAAATGAAGGGATTAGGGATGTAGCTCAACTGATAGGATGCTTGCCTAGCCTGCTGGGGCTAGTCCCCAGCCTTTCATGTAGCAGATGTGCTGGCTCATGGCTGTAATCAGCACTCCAGAGGTGGAAGGAAAGGGATCAGAAGTTGCCGGCCATCCTCGGCTATGCCAGGCTGTCTCAAAAACAGTGAAACCAAATGTCAAGAGAAGACATGGCATGCTTCAGGCTTGATGTCTGCTAAGTGGCTGGGCTGGAGACAGAGTCCCCGACTCTGGTATTACCCATAATGAGCCAGTAAAGCTTTCAGCGATATGTGTATCAGGGACAAATTCCTCTCAAGAGTGAATCAACCTTGAATGAGGGTCCCTGGCTCCTACTGGTAGTGAAGAAATGACCTGAGGGTATACCTCTATCCCCGAGCTAGGTTTGATACTTGGGAGAGGTGTAGTACCCAAGCAGCAGGCTTTAGGACAGTGGTTCTCAACCTCCCTGATGCTGTAACCCTTTAATACAGTTCCTCATGTTGTGATGATGTCCAACCATAAAATTATTTTCATTGCTACTTCATAACTGTAATTTTGCTACTGTTATGAATTGTAATATAAGTATCTGATATGCAGGGGATCTGATATGCATACGCTGTTGTGACCTACAGGTTGAGAAACACTTCTTTAGGATATCCACCTCAGAGGCAAATTCTGGCTGTGTGGCCTTTGACACATTCCCTCCCTCTCTTGTGCCTTGCTTTACTCAACGATACAGCAGGGATGTCGGCAGTGCCTGTTTTATGGTATTGATGAACGCATCCATGTCTGTAACAAGCTGGGCTTGGAAACAGTAGTTCATGCTATTAGGAAAATGTCATTGGGCCAAAACTATTCTCTGTGCTACTTGCAGCTGTGTCTTGAGGCCCTCAAAAGCAAGATTCACACTACCAATTGCATGCACTGCCTTACTTCTCCCCCTTAAATCAGCACTGTTGGTTTTAATTTTCTGATGCATCACTTGGGCATAAATGAATGAACATAGGTTCGAGAACATAGGTATCACACAACTCAGAAATAACCCCGGGATCACATGGTACACTTTCCCTGGTACTTTTCTTCTATGTATTCACATGACAGGATGAGTCTTTCTATCATTACCAAACACAGCAGAGACGGAAAGTCAGCAGCTGACCAGACTCTCACGGAGCCAGATTACAGGACAACAGTGCTTCAAGCCTAGGCCAAGTGGTCACAGAGTCTGGGCTCCTGATTGGCCCCCGATGGCCAGTGCCACTGCTTGCATCTGGGTCTCTATCTTACCCCTACCTGCTTTCCTTGATGTTCTCATATCCTGAGAGGTAGAGGGACAAGACAAGGCACAGTGGATTCCAGAAAGATACGGAGGAGCAAAGAGCTGAGAGCCCCTGCAGAGAACATGCAGTTGCCTGAGAGTAACTGAGGAAACTGTGGGAAACAGCAGCTCACTGGGGGACCCGCCAGCAAGCATTTTCTCTTCTGAACATCCTGTGCTCTGGAGTCTGAGTACACCTGCCTCAGAACACAGGAGGATGTCATCAAAGCGAATATATGAACGGATGCTTTAAATTTCTCTTCCCTGCACTCTACAATATCATGGACCTGTCTTGAAAATGATACAGATGTCAGCACAGATCATTCGCTCTTTTAATCACTTCCCAATAGCCCAGCTTTTAGAAACTGTTGGCGTTTCCTTTTGTTAGCACGCTCATCACTAGCTATACACTTCCTCTGTCTCAGCCATGGGCATGATTATAGGACCTCCATCCAGCTCTTCCACCACATCCCCATTAGATCATGGTCCAGAGGGTCCAAGCCTCTCCAGCCAACTGGGTATCAACACATCTCACCTTAACTGAGCTAGGGCATTGACACCAACTAGCCCAGGTGATAAAATTATCAAAAAGCCTCACACGGGCACAGTCATCTCCCCTCCCTGGTGTCCCTGGACTCCACAGCATGGCTTCCCCCATCAAGGCTTTTATGATTATAGCTGCACCTGTTTGTCTCCACATGGACTCTGGATCTCCTATTCTAAATGGAGATGGTGTTGTCTCGCCAGCTGTCACAGCTAATTGTGGTTCCCACAGGCAGACAGTCCTCATCCTGGAACTCTTACTGTTATAGAACAAAGTCTTTGCAGGTGTGATTAATGGGAGATCTTAAGACAGGCAGAGGAGCCTGCATTGTCAGGGTGAGCTCTGAAGCATCACAGGTAGCCTTACAAGAGAATGCCCTAGCAGAAGGATGTGATAGGGAGACTGAGAAGCTAGGCGAGATGTGGTCACAAAACAAGGGTCCTAGCACCTTGCAGAAGAGAGCGACAGAGTCTCTGCTGGAGTCTTTGGGAGGAATGTGGATAAGCTAAACCTTAGTGGGGACAGAACTGCTAATTTTGGATTTGTGGCCACCAAAATGTTTCAAGATACTGGGTTTGTAGTCATTTCTTATGGTGGCCACAGAAAATCTACTGGGCAGCGTGAAGGAGTTACAAGGTGGAAGATGTGGGTGTATTAATACACACCTTTAACCCTAACAGTCAGGAGGCAAAAGAAGGCTGGTCTGCTGTGATTTTAATGTCAGTGTGGTGTTCATAGAGAGTTCAAAGCCAGCCAGGGATACATAGTGAGGCTGTCTGGAAAAAAACAAAACAAAAATACTCTTATCAAGAAGCAGGACGCCATTGTGTGTCTGTGTATCATCAAATGAGTGCCAATTATAAAGAAAGGGGTTTGGAGGCTGGAGAGATGGCTCAGAGGTTAAGAGCACTGGCTGCTCTTCCAGAGGTCCTGAGTTCAATTCCAAGCAACCACATGGTGGCTCACAACCATCTATAAAGAAAGGGGTTTGGGATCTCTGAAAACAGTAAGTGTGATTCCAGAGAGCAGAGATGCAATGTATACAAATTGGGTTAGCCATATAATAGAGGTCACTGTTTGGAGTGGCTGGCGATGCCCACTATCTGGTGAGAGATGGAGGTGCAGTTGGTCAGTGTTAGGTTTGTTTGGGTTTGTTTTGGATGTGTGGGGCTGGAGTCTCCCATAGATTGGCCTTATACTCCTAACACCCCTGCTCCCAACTCAGAAGTGCTGGAATCACAGGCCTGAGCCATCACAACTGGTGCAGTAGTGACTGTTACATTGGGTATATTTTCCCCAAGGTTGTTTTTGTTTGGTTCTGTTTTGGTTTAGAAGTTATTTACCTATGATACTTAAGAGCACTGTCCCACCCCAGACCAAGCTCAGCCTTTTTTTTTTTCTTAAAGTCTTGTAGGTAGGCCATCGTGATGACCTAGTGGGTGAAGGCTCCTGCTGTGTAACCCTGATGACCTAAGTTCAAAACTGACCCCTAGAAGTCACCCTCTGATCTCCCACATGCTCACCATGGACTTGTGCTAGCACATCATACATATACATACATACATACATAGGATAACACATAAAATGAAACGTAAAGAAAAATGCCATTTGCTTTTTCAGAAACTGTAACCTGTGCTAGTTTATTTCTTGGTCTAAGTTTAAACAAATCGGATTTCACATGGTCTACATGGTATCTAGTCAGTCTCCCATCAGACAGCCGTCGTAAGTCAGTAAGCAGTGAGTGGAGACGGTTTGCTGTGAGAGTGGCGAATGTCCAGAGTCCCAAGTCACACTGCATTCCTGTTTTTTCTTTGCTGAACGTCAGAAAATGCCCAGGCTCCCCTATTCCCACATTTTCTCAATAGGGCCCAGCCTCCTGCTGAGCCAGCAGGTCAGAGGGGTGCCCTTCAAGTGTGTGTGTGTGTGCATGTTCTGTTCTTCATGTGTGCGTTTCCTGTTGCATGCGTGTGGTGGATTTGGGGATGGGGTGGGGAGCTTGTTCATTTAGGAGGTGGGATGGAAGTCTTCATGCTGGCTCTTCTGCAGCATAAGCTTCCCATCAATATGACATAGGATTGGCACCAGAGACCTCCTAAGTGCACCAAGTGGCTTTGGGGAAGTGTGTGGCATTTTGTTTAACCCTAGTGTGGTAAGATAATTCCAAAGTGTTTCCCTTCTGCCTAAAACTGGGAAGGCCTGCTAAACAGTCTCCATATACCTGAAAGTCTGTTTTCTTTGAGCTGCTAGGAGGTGCTTGGCACTGGGAGATCTTGGGGGGAGGAAGGAGGCTTAGGGGATGGCTAAAAAGGACAAGCTCCTACAAAGAGAGCAGTGGGGGTGGCACGTTGGAAGGGAGTGGCCAAGCACCTCTGTCCCAGCCTCCCCTCCAGGGTGAGGGCTGCCCACGTACCCTGGGCAGTGCTTACTTCTGTGATGGTTTGAATGTGGAACAAAATCTGCATTTGAAGGAGTGTTCTGTCAGCTGCTCCCAGCTCTGTTTTCTGTCCTATCCCCTTCGAGATACACACTATGTCATATGAAATTATACCTCATGTATTGAACTTGTCCATATTAAGAGAATCACCACTGTGGCCATAGTTTCTCAGGGGAGAGGGCTGAGCAAGACACTGTAGTTTCTTAGTCTTCATCAGCTGAAGTAAGATCAATGATTTCCACTGGTGCTTCCAGAGGCTAAGTAAGCATCTTGCTTACTAATTTGCATATCTTACCTGTTAAACTTAAAGTACCATCTTCTTAGAAGAAACCAAGGGTTGAAAATAATTTTTTCAAGTACATCCAACTAGTAAATTTGGGCTCTGCAGGAGAATATGCTGTACATTCAAGGCCAATATGGGCTGCATAGTGAATACCAGGGAAGCCAGAGCTACGCAGCAAAAGTCTGTCTCACAGAATAATAATAAACAAGGATCCTGGGATTTGAACCTAGCTGAGACTGTGCTTACCCTAGGGCCCATCGGGAAGTCTCAGGGTATGAAAATAGAGAATCAGATAGAACAAAACAAAAAGCTGATTGCCATCACCACTACTGTCTTTGTTAGGGTTTCACTGCTGTGAACAGACACCATGACTGAGGCAACTCTTATAAGGACAACATTTAATTGGGGCTGACTTACTGGTTCAGAGGTTCTGTCCATGGTCATCAAGGTGGGATCATGGCAGCATCCAGGCAAGCATGATGCAGGAGTTGCTGAGAGTTCTACATCTTCATCTGAAGGCAGCTAGCAGAATACTGACTTCCAGGCAGCTAGGATGAAGGTCTTAAAGCCCACACCCACAGTGACAAACCTACTCCAACAGGGCCATACCTACTCCAGTAGGGCCACACCTTCTAATAGTGCCACTCCCTGGGCCCAGCATATACAAACCATCACAGCTACCCTCCCACATATCCATCTGAAACACCCCTAACTGTGCAGGGGCAGAAATTCCTTTCATGGAATCTTTGGAGATTTAGGATGATGTACTTTCCTGGGATCATAGGAAAAGCCCAGAATCCCTAGTCTGAGTGTGAGTGAGGGGACTCTTGGGATGAGGTGAGAACTTTGTCACATGTCTCCCTGGCCACAAGCATGCCAAAACATTGTCCTCTAGTATCTGAAAGCTTCAGGAGAAAATTCAAAGCATCATTCTGCATTTTAATCTTTGAAAAGTAAGTAAGTTAGTCTATGGTATAAAAAGTGGGGGTTTTGTTACTTTCATGTAGGGATATAATTATATATAGTAAAATGTGCTTGGCTTTGTTTGGGCTGTAATAACAAGAATACCATAGACTGGGTGACTGAAATAACAAGTACTTATTGCTTATGGCTCTTGAGCCTGGAAAGTCCTAGTTCAAGATCATAGAATAGGGTGCTGGCAGATCTAGGTCTGGTCTGCAAATGGGTATCCTATTATATGACATAGAGAGGGAGCAAGCTTACATGTCTTTTCTTATCGAGACACTGAGTCCCATCCCCCAGGACTCTCTACCCACTCACAGCCTCCAGCTCTTCATGCATTTGGGGGTTAGGAGTTCCGTGTGTAAATTGCAGAGGGACACAGCAGCAGGTCCATCCTTGCACAGGTCATGGTTTCCTGAGTCTTAACAACTTTATCAAGCCACCCAGGCAAGATGAAGTGCTTCTCCATCTCCCTTGAAAGGTCCCTGCTCCTTCCCGTCAAGCCTGTTCTGCCACTGTGCTCCTCCACTCTGAAGGAGCCAGAAGAATACAGAATAAGGCTGTGGTGATGGGACCTGAACCAGATCACACCTCCTAGCATTGCGTGTGTGCTTCACTGTCCTCTCCGCAGGCTTGCTGGAGAACATTGCTGGTTATAGAAGCACTGAGATAGGTTTAGTCTGCACATCACATCACATGACCTGACTCAGGGTTCAGACTGTCACAGCCTGCACACTTTCAGGAGTCAGTGGACACCATACTCAGAGATTTCTCTCCCTACAGAAACCACTCCACACATTTAGAGATGACATAGGCTGTATGCCCTTTCCCAAGTTTAGGCAGTTTGCTGCAATAGATCCAGGTCCTCGGTGCAGAATGCTGTTCTTTCTCATGCTTCATGACTCTCTGTGTGCAGGGATGAGTTCACTAGACATGCTCAGTGGGTGTTCCAGTTTAGCATGCATCCAGATTACTGATGGGAACACTAACTGTGCTCCCATCTTCACATATCCTGAATGTGAAAGAATCTAAAAACCGGGATGCTCACTCTGTGATGGTTAGGATAACTCATGGATAACAAAGCATACTAAACTCAGAGTGCAGGCTGAACCTAATTCAATCTTCCCCGATGACTCAAGAGGGAGTGTATGCCTCTTGCATGCCTCCACATGTATTACAATGCTTTCCATTTAATTCTCGTAGAATGTCTAACTAACCAACTAACAGAGACCGTCAGCTAATAGAGTATCGGGCGCAGCCTTCTCATACTGACATGCTGTGCACAAGATTTTAATAAGAAAGAAATTGACTATGTAAGAAGATTATTTCAACTCCAAAAACAGAGAGAGAGGCAAGTGCATAGATGTCGGAGTCAGCCATACCTGCTTCAAGTCTGAGCTTAGTCACTCAGGGACTGTGTGACCTTGAACAAGCAGGTCTTAGTTGCCTCTTCTGTGAAATGGGACTAAGAGAGTTACAAATCACATTCACTTGTTGTGTGCATTGGATGAAAATACACAGGTAAGCCCCACAGAGCACGGTATGACTGCTTGCCAGGTAGCAGCCTTTCACAAACACCAGTCTAGGACTTGATTTTTTGGCCACACACTCTCAGGCAGACAGGTATGTGTCTTCAGCAACTGTGCTGGGATAGAACCCAGAGCCCATTCATGCTAGGCAAACAGGATTTCACTATGTAGCCCAAGCTGGTCTTGAATTCACAATCCTCCAGCCTCAACTACCTAAGTAATAGGATTGTAGGTGCATACCACCACACCCAGCTCAGAAAGGTCTCTTAAACTCTGTCTGATTCCGTTAGAGTTTCCCTCAGGGTCCATAGGATGGTGATGGCCCAAGGCCAGAGCTCTGGGTCCCCCACCAGGACCCAGCCTAGCAGCTCTACTGTGTGTATTCTGCATATGAGTACCTGTGACATCTGTGGAGAGCTGCTCTGAACATTTTGACTCTGATGATGTAACCCAATACCCATCCTTCACAGAATAGGAAAGCAAGGCTCAAAAAGCCCGCTGATCTTCCTGCATTGTCAGACACAAATCTCCTGACTCCCAGGGCTAGCCATCACCAAACCCCTCAGCTCATAGATGGAAATGGCCAAGAGCAGAGAAGGCAATGGTCAGTCAGCTGCCCAGTCTGTCTATCTCACATTCAATCCCTAGATACCAGATCACCTCTGGGAGAAAGGCAGTCACTTTATCCCAGACCACGGCTTGATACAGAGAAGCTTCCATTTGTCTGTGGACAGTTAGAGGTGGCAGGCTTCCTTGTATTCTTGATATTTACCTGGGAGTCCCTTACCCTTCTTCCACTGGGCAGCAGCTTCTCCAACAAACTACTGACGTTTGCTCCATCTGTACTCACTGGCCACATCTCACTCCAGAACTTGCAGAGGTGTTTAAGAGGTCTCAGGGAGGGAACCCTGGTAGCAGCAAAGCACCTGCAGGAAGCCCCTCGAGCATCCATCAGGGCTTCTCTCACTTATGTTGTATAAACCTCTGTTCCCAGCCCCTCAACATTGCCTACAGCCACATCTATAGCTCCTACCGGAACTTCGTGGGGCCCCCTCACTTCAAGACCATCTGCAGACTGTTGGGCTACCAGGGCATCGCCGTGGTCATGGAGGAACTGCTGAAAATCGTCAAGAGCTTGGTAAGGCAAGACTTGGGTGCTGCTGCAGATATTCAGTAGCTGGGTACAGCTCTGCCAATTGATGTCACCCCGGGAAGTTCTTGGTCCTTATGTCTTGGTGGTTCCTATATATCTTCTCATGTATTTCTTTACATCTCCTTTTAAATAGCTTCTATTTTTATTTATGCATACGTATGTGTAATTGCCTATATGTATATCATGCAGTACCCACAGACATCAGAAGAGGGCGGTGGATTTCCCCCCAAAACCGGAGTTCCAAGCATTTGTGAGCCACTGGTTTGGATGCTTTAGTAAAAGTAGCAAGTGCTTTCAACCACTGAACTGTCTCTCTATCCCCTCTGAGCTATACCTTGATCTCCCCATTTGTGGCTCAGAACTCACTCCTTGTTTTTGCTGATTGAACTGAGAAATCCTGATTTTGACATTCAAAGCCAAATCAGTATTCATTCTGCCCAGCTATGCGCTCCTGATTGAGGATGATGGGCTGGGTGTGTAGCTCAGTCGGTATCATGCTTACCTGATATTCACAAAGTCCTTGGTTCAATCCTTGGTATCCCCATAGAGCTGGTTGCTATGGTGGTACCAACCTGTAATCCCAACACAGCTACATGTAAGTTTGAGGCCATCTTAGACTACATGAAACCCTTTAAAACGAACAAGCTTTTTTTCATAAACATGGCAACATCTCTAATCAATCACCATACATTGTGGCCTTGGGATTTCTTGCTGACCACGGCAACCAATGTTACATTGGCTGTAAGGGGGTTCTGTACCCCTTTACCAGCGTTCTGTGTGTGCCCCAAGTATGGCCATCTGAACCTTCATTTAGTTCCCTGCAGTGCCACTGAAACAGGGCCAAAACATGGAAACAAGACTTCCCTGGCAATCTGAGCCCCTGGAGAGAAATTAACTTATAACCAGCCATATACAGAATAAACCAAACTCGCTCACTCAGTCTGGCTCTTGGGAAACAACCCTGAGAAGCTATAGGTCATTAAGGACTGTCATGCCAAGCTCAGAGTAAAACAGGAAGATGTTGTAATCGATTAAAGATGTCTTGGGAATGAGGAAGATGTTGTAATCAATTAAAGATGTCTTGGGAACAAGTAGGAGGAATGTGCTGTGATTTTTTTCCATGCCTACATTAGATTATGTGCATTTATCTCCACTGCTTCCTGCCCACATTACATTTAATCTCATATCGTCAGCATCCCCAGCCCTGAAAACAGCCCATCCCATATCCGTCGTAAAGTCTACTTTTTTACTATAAAGACAGGGGGGATATTCTTCCTCTTTTAACTATTCAGCCCACAAGTCTCAACTGTAACCTGGCACCCCACTGTGCCCTACATTCAGTACTCCAGAGGGACAAGGAATGGCAGTGGGCTAGCCCACGCCAGCTCAGTCACCTGTACTCTTACCTTGCAGCTCCAAGGCACCATTCTGCAGTACGTGAAGACGCTCATAGAGGTGATGCCTAAAATATGCCGTTTGCCGCGGCACGAGTACGGCTCTCCAGGTGAGTGAATGGAAAGGAATCCTCACCTGAGGTAGGGCAGGGTTCTGCCTCCTCCTGGTGTCAGTCTCTGAACTGCCAGGTAGCTGACATCTTTGGCTGTGCTTGCCACTGACTGGTTAGCCTTTAATTGCTTGAGCAGTGGTGTCATCCTGTGTCAGGAACGGGTAGTGATCCTCTGAGGATGCCCACTGGACTGCTGGCCAGCTGGAGTTAGACTGCAAGTATAAAAGCATTTAAACCAGTGGTTCTCGTCCTGTGGGTCATGACCTCTTGTGGGTCACATGACCCTTTCACGGGTATCTCCTAAGACCATTGTAAAACACAGATATGTACATTCCAATTTATAGCAGTAGAAAAATTACAGTTATGAAGTAGCAACAAACGGAATGTACGGTTGGGGGTCACCACAACGTGAAGAACTGTGTTACAGGGTTGCAGCATTAGGAAGGCTGAGAGCCACTGGTTTAGACAGTGAAGGAAAGGCTTTACATATTTGGTCTTCAGCACCTCTAGCAGGCCTTCCTATTTTCCTATTTAGAGGAGGCAGGTACCCCAGGATGGCATAGATAAACTGAGGCTGGAAATGGGCATTTGTTTTAACCACTCAATATGAGATAGATAGAAGTTATACATTTGGTGTTTCTACTTGTGTGATTTAGAACAAGAGGCTGAGACTAGAGGCTCTGGGGTTCAAGTCTAGCTTCTCCACTTCCTGGCTGTGTGACTATGGGGGTGTTACTTACCCTCTCTGAACCTCATCTGAAAAAGGATGATAATGCCTAGGTAATATGATGAGTAATAACTGAGATATTATAGGTCAATACCTAACTCCATAAATATATATAATACCTATAAATAATAATCTTCCCATTAAAAATTCATATCCCTTTTGAAGAGACAGATGGGCCACAGCTCTTCCATTTGGAATTATGGGTGTGTTTTATTTTGCCCCAAATAATTTGTGTCAGCCTCCTGAGCTTTGTCTAGTATTGACCCTTGCATGGAATCCCACCCTCATGCTGGCATGTTGGTGGCTGCTAAGTCTAGGGCTCAGTTGTCACAGCCCATAAACCTGGCTAACCCTTGTCCATATCCCACTGTCCTTCCTGTGTGGCTGTCAGGGATCCTGGAGTTCTTCCACCACCAACTGAAGGACATCATCGAGTATGCAGAACTCAAAACAGACGTGTTCCAGAGCCTCAGAGAGGTGGGCAACGCCATCCTGTTCTGCCTCCTCATAGAGCAAGCTCTGGTAAGTCCTGAACCCACAGAAACCATGGTGTGTCCAACTGGAGGGACCCCAACACATACTCACATGCCAAGGCTTCAGCCCCGACAAGTACAGGTCTGAAGGTCAGAAGTCCAGAGGGGACAGAGGTTCTGGAGACACACAGCTCTGGGCTCTAGCACTGGCTCCCCCACTGGTCAGACCCAGTCCTCAGAGCAGGCGGCCAAGTGTGAGCCATCCGTTCTTCTGTAAAGAACACCGCCAACCAGCACTATGCTGGGGGGGGGGGGGGGGCGGGGGGGGGGGGAGGGGTGGGAGGCGCGACAGTTTCGAGCTGCTCCTTGCATCCTGTGTGTGCTTGTGAAGGATGCAGCAGGCTTGGACCTTGCTGAATGCAGGGCCAAAATAGTCACAACCAAGAGTGGAAGAGCTTGTTAGCTACAGCGGGCGAGGGGAGCATAGGGCTATTTCTCCATGAATAGAGAAAGCATGGGGACTTTATCCAAGGAGCCTGTACATATTTATGCAGAAAGCCACACATTTAGGAGCATGCCCAGTTAAGGACTGTTCCTGGGCATGTGAAAGGTCATAATTTTAAAAGAGGTATATGTAAAAAAAAAAAGAGTAGCTTGCCTCCATGTATGTATGTGCACTATATGTGTGCAGTACCTTCCTATGCCAGAAGAGGGCATCGCATCCCCTGAAAGTGGAGTTATGGATGCTTGTAAGCATCCCTGTGTGTACTGAGAACCAAACGTAGATCCTCTGAAGAAGCAGCCATGTGCTTATCTGCTGAGCCATTTCTCTGGTCCCTAGAAAGGATGTTTAAAAAATGAATGTGATGAACAGAAATGCCTCTGGGCATGCCCGGTTGCGCCATAAAGTCTTAGCTGAAAATACTTTGAGGATGTGGGCCCCAAGGTATCTGCCTGGTTGCCATGGAAACAATATTGATAATGTCTAAGTGCTGTGAAGGGCAAACATATGTGGTGGGGGTGGGGGGCAGAAAATAGCCAGTGGTATTTATATATTGACATGAGCATTCCTTGATAGGTTAAGGGGAAGGGTTTTACTGTAGATGTGAGAGAACAGCCAGAAGCATCTGGAATTGTCCAGAGCAGAGAGAGAAAGGAGCAGAAAGAGCATGCCCAGCAGACTGGACATGACTAAGAGAGAATCCGGAGCACAGCCGGGTGGGGGACACAGAGAGAGGAGGCGTGTGAGAGAGCAGAGAGAGGGGAGATGGAGACGGAAGCAGAAGAACAAAAGAGGAAGACTGTGCCTAAGAGAGAGAGGGAGACAAGGGAAGCTGAAATATCAGGATCGGAAGGGGAATGAGTAGCTGCCGGGAAGAAAGCTTGTGAGCTGGAGGGAGTTTAGGTCGAGGGAGGAGGCTGGAAGAGTGTAGATGCTAAGGTTTTGAACTGTGTAACAGGTGTTTGTGTTACTGAGCGAGCTTGGGGGCCAGCTTGTGCTTTGGTATCCTGATGGGCAGCGGTAGCATCATAAGAGCTGAAACAGGGGTGCCTGCCTGTGTAGACACATCTCAGGAAGCCTGGGACCAGCTTGTTTGCTGACTAGTGAGTCATCTGCATCCCTGGGCCTGTTCTACTCATGTGACTTACCCAGAGGCTCTCCACGGTTGTTCCCACATTTCCCCACATGTGATGGATCCAATGACTGTCTGGTGCAATGGGAGGAGATGGGGAAGGGTGCTACCATGAGGGTGGAGGGATGTGGGGATGTGAAACTCCTCAGGTCCCCTGGAACACACTCTGGGCATCTCCTCCACCTACACAGAAAGCGTAGGTTACTAAGAGCTGACTCACAGACTATCTGACTGTTCCAGGGGTTAGATAGCAGCCACAAATGAGAGTCGGGCATCTTTCTGAAAAAGGACATAAGCAAAGATCTCACAAGAGGGTGACTGCATGCGATACAGATGGGGACACTCACTGTGAGCTCGTGAGCAGGGTACCAGCAGGGATGGTCAGGAACTATGGAGGGGATGTGCTGTTTAAGATAATAGAACTTGGTGTCTAGAAGGAGCAGAAAGCATCCAAGATGAACAGGCATAGAAAAGCCAAGCAGGAGCTGAGGGCAAGCGACAGCCGAGTGGCAGGCAACCTCTGGCCATGAGACACTGGCAGAAGCTGTAGGGGTCTTGTGAGCAGGAGAGGGGGGATCTGACTTTTTCAAAGGTGTTGTTGGCCACAACGAGAAAGCAGCAACTGGACAGAGAGTGAAGGAGAAGGACGTAGCTATTGTCAACCTGGGTCCATGGAAGAGAGAGGCATGGAGGTAGTGAGAGACACCGCAAAGGCATTGAAGAAGGAAGCAGTCACTGTGAGGGCTGCAGTGTAAGAGCTGACAGGATCACTCACTGGTCTGTGTCATCCCGGGTGAGCCTGGGCATGCCATGCTGTCCATCCTTATCATAATTTGAGGCACTTGGACCCAGCTGCTCTCAGACCCTCGCTGCCCCAGAGGCTCTAAAATGGCACTGTGGAACATCCTCCGTGGGAAGTAATTGTATTCTCTTTTGAATGGACTCTGGAGACAGCTAATGGCTCCTCTTCCTGATAACAGGTTCTTTAACACGGATCAGTGGCTCTGGGTTGCTATAGCAACATAGCCTTCAGAAGTCATAAGGAGAAGCAGCAAAAATTGATCAAGGCCTCAAGAGCACAAGGAGAAGGTAGAAGGGGGGCAGACATGTGAGCCCCCCGCTTTCAGAGGCTATCAGAGCCTCACTTCAGAAAGGAGATGATGCTATCACTGCAGGCTAACTCCAGAGGAAATATCTTTCCCAGCTCCATCGCTAAGGGCAAAAGGACACTCAGCATCTATATTCTCCTAGCTGACTCTACCCTGCCCAAGACACACACACTACAATGTAGAAAAGGAGTCAGCAGCAGAGACAGACTAAAACAAAGAGCTATACAAATGTGTGTGCTGACCCCGGTCTTGGACAACTGGGCAAAGTGGGGTGACACAGACAGGAATCATGCTCCCCAAGGCAGACGGTGCTCCTACTCTGACAAATGGGGAGATCTCTGACTATTCCATGCTACTGGGTCGACAACAGGGCGTGGGGGTTCCAGGGCCTTTTGGGTTTAGAAAGTGGAAATTAAATATGTAAGTGGTGTATCAGTTGTTCCTATTATAGAGGAAAGGATAGGGGGAGACAAGGAAAGGAAGGAAAGGAAGGGGAGAACAAAGGGAAGGAGTTAGTGTATGTGTGTGTGGGGGGGTGATGGGGAGGGGGAAGGAAGACAGAGGGAGGGGAAGGCTAATGGCTTTCCATGCAAGAGCTGCTAAACCGGACCATCCATTCTTCTGAGACTGACGCCCTTCACCAGAACAAGGTCAAGCAGTAGTTTTTCACCTTGAGTACAAGAGAGTGTAGAATAATAATAAAAAACAATGCAGGTTCATAAATGCAATGTGGGGTTACACGTGCAAACATCAACCTGCAGAATAACCCATTAAGGAATAAACAGGAGTTACTCAGGCCTAGTGATCGGCAGTCTGTTGCCCCTAGGTTTCAGTAAAGAGTCGTGGGTTAGAGGTCAACGGGGCATTTAGCCATACCAAGAATGGCTTAACACTTGGAAATCCTATTGGCGTGTTAGCGTTTACCTGGACATTGGTTTGAAATGGTAATGATCAGTAGCTTCGGGGGTCATGGGAGATACCTGTTGACACATTTTTTTTTTGCCAGACTTTAAGCATTCTAATAGATTTTCAGATTTCACTTGTCATGGCTGTCATATTGGTAAAAAAGCTACAGATAGCTTCTTTTATTATTCTCTGTGGCCCGCCTTTCTCAGTCCACGGTGGTAACTCAGCTTTAATTTCAATGTATAAAGAATGTGCTTTGGAAGTGATAAATGTCTTTTCTTCATTAAGTTACATGGTATGGGTCTCAGAACTGAGGCTGAGGTGGGAATATAAAAGATCACGTACCTGGCTTTTTTCTCTTTGGTGTATTGTGTGGGGTCTTAAAGGAACACGTGTAGCCCGGTGTGTAAATCTTAAGTGAACACCCTTCCAAGCATCAAGCCCATGTAACCCCCCACCAAGTCTAGAAGCAGGGCAGTCACCATGGTGTAGGTAGTTCTCTGTGCCACCTTATGTACCTACAAAGCAGCCATGGGTCTGACTTCTGCCCCCCAGAGCTTACTTTGCTCCTTGAAGCTCATCTAAATGGAATTACTCCTTATATTTCTCCTCTCTTGTCTGATGTCTATTATCTGATGCTTTCTGTACAGCTTATAGTGTAGACCGTTCTCATTGTGTTAGTTAAATCGTCAGTTTTAGAGTGATTGGGTGCTAATGGCTAATCTTAACTTGCAATCTGATTGTGTCTAGAAGCATCTAAGAGGTGAGTAAGGCACACCCTCCAGGTGTGTCTGTGAAGGGCATTTCCAAAAAGACTTAACTAGAGGGATGACAGGAAATGACTCACCTGAATGTACATGGCACCATCGATAGGCTGGGGTTGTAAGTGGGAAAAAATGGGGTGGGGTGGTTATGGAGTTGGAAAAATGGCTGGATAATTAATCACCCATTGCCCACATGAACCATCTGTAACTCTAGTTTTGAGGTATCTGGCACCCTCCTCTGACCTCTGACGGTACTGCAAGCATGTGGTACATATACATATAATGCAGGCACATTTTAAAAATATCTTTTTAAGAGTAAATGAAAAAGCCCAGAATTGCAGGTGTGTTCTCTCTCTCTGCTCTCTGGTCATGATACAGGCTTCTCTGCCTTGCCACATACCTTCCCTGCAATAATGACCTGAGACTCCCAACACTGTGGGCCAAAAGAAAACGTTTCTTCCTTTACTCACGTGGGGCATTTTGTCACTAGCAATGTGGGGCTGTTGACCGTTGGGTACTCTCATGAATCAGATGTGGTGGATATCGGACTTGTCTGTTAACAGGACTATGCTCTGAATAGGTAGACAGTTGGATTTAGTCCCAGCCATTCCGTGTGTGTCCCAGCATCTCACTGTGGTTTCGATGTGTGTAAGGACACCAGGCCCTTGCTGTGTGTGGTTGGTCATTTGGACTCCCTCTTAGGTAAAGTCCTGTTAAGTGTCTTGCTTTTTACTCAGGCTTCCCCATTGGTTTGTAGGTGTTATTTACATATTATGGTTCTGTGCATAGTAGATAGAGCGTAGCCGGCTTTTGTGTACGAGTTGTTTCTAAGGTTGATCAGTTCATTTTTCCCCCCCTTTGTGATTGGTTTAGCCTTTCAAGGTGAAACAAACCACTGAGTGCGTTATCTGGAATTCACACCATGTTTAGAAGAAGATAGAAATCCAATTCTGTTTGGTTTTGTATTGAAATAATGTCTTCCTTCTATGTGCAGGGTAAATGCTATGGTAACTGACCACACAGTCTCAGGTCTCCTGCCTGAGATCCTCCTGTGTCAGCCTCCTGTGTGTGCCACACTGAACTTGATTGCGTATCAAGTGTCCGTTGATCACTGCTTGTAGCAGGCTCTTAACAGCCTTTGAGTGGAATCTGTTCCTTTTGTCATTCTCTCACCTTGGTGATTCCTATTTCCCCCAATGATGGCTCTGTGATTCCACATTCTTATTCACACTGTGTGTGCTTTCTTACACATACACACACACACACACAAATATACACACACCCTGTGCGACAAGCATCCCACCTACCTCCGTATCTGTTGCCTATTTCTATCTTTGTAGTGCAGTGGGCCACAGTCACAACAGTTCGTTGCTGAGAACATTATTCCTACAGGTGAGGAGAGTCTTGACTCAACCCACTGAATCTAGACACAGACCAGAGTCTTAGCCTTAGCCCTGCTGACCCTGAGACCAGATAATCCTTTGTTGGTCTGGTCTGTATCTTACAGGATACTGAGCAGTAATTCTTAAATCCTTCCACTAGATGGCAGTAGTGTCTTCTTCAGCTACAACAAGGCTGGCTCCAGATATGGCCTGACCCTATTGAGAGTCCCTTATCTAGGGCAACTTTTTTTTTTTTTTTTTTCAGATGGTGAAACTATACATCTCCAGACAATTTCCCAGACTGGTTAATTTTTATTCTCACTCAGCCATGTTAGGGAGCTTTGATTTCCTCACATCCTTGTGAACTGTTATCTCTCTCTCTCTCTCTCTCTCTCTCTCTCTCTCTCTCTCTCTCTCTCTCTGATCAGACCTTTTGAACAGATCTTTTGATAAAATGTTATGGTTCTGAGGGTGCCGATGTCCCTGAGATTATGGCTAGCACAGGAGATGGACTGAGAGCCAGGTGTGGTTCAGAGTGCAGAAGCCGCAAGGACATGTGCACAGCTGAGCTGGTTAAGCTGGTTAAGGAGCTGGTTCAGCTAGTTAAGGAGCTGGTTATGGTACAGAAAGCTAGGTGGCTAATGGCTTTACATTCTGCAGCTGAGTGAGCCAGCCCCACCTGTGACCTCCTGCCTCCTGTTTCTACACATACTCACTTCTCTCTGTTTTCCCTCATTGGGCGATTGAAGTCAGTTCCCAGTCGGAAAAAGCCAGATAAGCAGAAACTAAACAAAAATCACACTGTTGTGTTAAGATAGCCGCCACTCACTTCCTGAAGGATATTTTTCCAGATGCTTGTAGGCCAGCCCTTCTCCCATAAAACTGATTGTTCTGTTAGCTTAAAAAGTCTTGTGAACCAAGGGTAGGAGAGAAGTCTGTGAGGGTGGGTAGGCACGATGAGAGAGAAGAGGGTTTTCAGTTTCTCTTTTACATTCTCAATCCTTCCCATGCATTGCAGCAAACAGTTATGTCTTCCTTAAAAGGAAATGTTTGCACACTTAAATGTATATTATCTGAAGGGCTGAAAAGTTAAAGATCAGCCAAAGTTAGAAAGGTGTCGTGACACGGGCTGGTTCCAAATGAAGATTTCGCCCTACAGATTGTCAAAGGGAAAAATGCCGGTGTTGTCAGCAAAGGGAACATTGCTTTGTAGGCCACGGTGTCTTGGCTACAGGTCTTTCTCTGTTGATCAGACATGAATCTGAGCCCGAATGATAATTCTATTATTCCCTTGACAGCCGAGCATATGGAGGGGAGGGTAAGAGGTGAGTGTCAGAAGAGGCAGGGGAGAAAACAGCATCCATGTGGCTGCCTACCCCAATGAGGAGACACAGGAAAATGCAGATTTATTTAGTTTGCACTGCAGCAAGCTGCTGGAGACCCAGATGAGGACTGAAGCCACTGCTCATACTTTCCCTGCAGAGGGTCGTGGTGGGTGTGGGAAGCCCAATTTCTGGCTGTTCCACAGGCCCTTCAGGAAGCACTCACACTAACAACATATGTGTCCATATAAGGGAATGTTTAGAGCTTGTGCTTGCTGGCTGGGCCTGGCCCCGAGCCCCCTTCATACCAGAAAGCCAGAGTCCAGATGGGGGTAGCAGGAGGCGCTTAGCCTCATTTGCTAAGTCAGTTCTTCAAGCATACTTGACAAAGACAGCCACCTAATACATGAGTGGAATTTGTCTTTTTATTGCCTTAAGACTTAAAGCCAGATGTTACTTAAGAAAACACTCTTTTGAGATTGGTCCCATGATTCTCTCTAGTAAGTCAGCTGAAAATGGTCATTTTTTTTTCAACCCATGAGCAGAGCTTAATACAGTCAAATGCCGTTTTCCACACAAAGCTGACATCATGAGGATCACACAGACTTTTTAAATATAAGCCCAGTGACTCTGTGTGATTCCCTCTAGCCAAGAGAAGCCAAGTCCTTGGCCTCAAAGACTCAGCAAATTGTGAACACACTGGATTTTGGCATTTGGTGGAAGTCCTTGCTGCCCCTCAATTTTAAATGACGTATAATAGGGAAATAGAACATTAAAGCAGAAAGCCGTGCAAAATTAACCTACAGGCCCTTTGAAGACTTTTGATGCGGGTTCCTTACAATAAATTAGTTTTGGATCCTGACACCAAACACCTGTTCACTTTTACTTAATTCTGCTGACAATAAATAGTTGTACAGGAGGCCTGGGCCCGTTAGCTCTCTCGGCCTCCCTCACCACAGTACATTAGCAGGTGGCACAGGAACGATACACTTTAGTGTGACACTTGGTCCGTCCAGATGGTACTGAGAGCGGTTTACTCATTAGGTCCACCCTGAGCAACTTCTGCAGAAGCAGAGTGATTACACTGCAGTCCCCAGATGAGGTAACACTGATACTCTCTCTTCTGAGACAGGGATCTTCCTGTATACGCAGGGCTGACCTCAAACTCCTCTTGAGCCTTCTCGACTCTGCATGATTGGCTTTGGCACCTGTCCTAGCTTGAGCATTTCTCTTTGTAAAGTAGTTTCTCACTTTAGAAAACTCATCCTGGGGGCTGGGGAGGTGGGTCCGAGGATAAGGTACAAGTGGTACAAGAATGAAGACCTGAGTTCAGATCCCCAGAAACTGGATGCAGGAGCAAACAAACATCAGTAACCCCGATGGTCCTACAAAAAGATGGGAGGTGGAGACAGGAGGATCCCTGGAAGCTCACAGGTCTAGCCAGCCTGGCATGTGCAACATTCGATAAAAATCAGTGTCTAAGGATAGAAAGTGAAGGCCAACATCTGAGGTTATCCTCTGACCTCCGCACACACACCATCACACACATGAATACACAGGCACACTCACACACACACATACACACACACACACACACACGATCGTACTCTGACCTCTGCACATGCATTGATTGTCACATACACAGACACACATGCACACGAAAGACTTTTTAATTCATCATGGTTTTTTTTTTTTAAAAAAAAAGCTATAAAACTATTTTCTGAACAAATGAAACTATGGTTGTATATTCTATGTTGTTGAGAAGCCTTTACGTTTAGCTGATCTCAGTGCTTGGTATTGAGGGTAATTCTGCAGCAATGGGACCGGGCTTTTTGTCTATGATTCAGAACAGTCACAACCCAGGTGACAAACTATCCCTCGGGACTTTCCATGGAAGGTCTAAGGCTATTCATCCGGCAGCATTGGAGGAGGGGGAAGGGAACCATCCAGGAATCAAAAAAGTTAGGGAAAGAGGTCATGGATGGCTGGTTCCACTAGCTAAAACACAGCAGGGAGATGCAGATGTGAAGTTATGAGACTTTGTGTTTCTTCCAGCCTCCTCCACTACACAAGAAGATTCTCGTGGGTAGCATGTACCTCAGAGCCACTTCTTCTGTCTCATTTGTAAAACTCGGGCCTCTGCTACTACTGAACTCCGCCATGGCTATCTGATTCTTTACCAGGAAGTGTCAGGTCAAGAACAAGAAAATTCTAATGAACTGTGAAGTTGTTCAATCCAGATTAGAAAGAGGCCATGTGAGACCTACAGGTAGTCCCAAGAGAACCTTCTGCTGGCCTCCGTTTTCCCAGGAGTCACAGCTACCTGGCTTGCCTTCCATTTGGGAGGCTTTCAAGGAAAAAACAAACAAACAAACCAATTCTTTCTCATTGTGCTCAATATGGAGGAATACTTAAACCTAACTCCTCTGAGAGCCACCCTTTTCATGGCAGAGCTGAGGCAGAAGCATGCTAAAAGGAGGCTTTACTGAGCCAGGTGTGGCAACACACACCTGTCATCCTGGCACCTGGCAAGTAGCAGCAAAAGAATTCAAAGTTCAAGAGTATCTTTGGTTATGTATCGAGTTCAAGGCCAGCCTTAACTACATGAGACACTGTCTCAATAAACCAGGAAGAATGAGAAGGTGGTTGGTTGGTTTGGGTGGTGAGTAGGTAAAGTGTTGGGCCACAAAATGACACTGCCTGCTTCTCCAGGGGACATCAAAAGAATCTATAAACAATCATAGTTCAGCTGTGTTGCTCTACCTTAAAACTGCCAGGAAGTTTCTCATTGTACTGAAATTCAGACTCGGCTCTGACCCACAAGGCCTCCACCAGCCCTCTCCCATCACCTCCCATCCCATCCTCCCTCTGCTACAAGGTCCAGCCACCACGTGCCTGAGGCTGCGGGTAAGGATGGCTAGATAAACTGAAGCTCATTCTTTATAGGACTGCATGAGCACCGGACCAGATCCTACTGTCCTTGACAGCCACCAACTTGTCATCATGTCACCATTGTCATCACCGCAACCCACATGCATCTCTTCCAGGAACCTTCTAGCACAGTGACTAAATTCTGTGATTCATTCCTGGTTTGAAATGCCCTGACCGTCAGTGGCCACACTAACATGGATGCAGATTTGCTGTGCCCTTGTGTACACCCCAACTGAAGCACTTACAGAACTGCTCTCCACTCACTTGCTTCCTCCATTGGTCTTAGAAGGACCATGTGTCGGGTCTCCCCCACCCACTGCTCCTTCTCCAGCACCTTGCAGAGCCTGGAGCATGGTCTATCCTACTGCTATGTGAATGAAAGATTAAATCCTCTCTGCCCAGCCTCCATCTTAGCACTTGGTGTGTGGGGCCGTATTTTCATCTCCTGGGTGCTATTGAACCTATGTACTCAACATTCTTCTCCTGGACCTCATCTGTCATATGACATTCCAGTCTCAGACATATGATGGTCCCTGGTGGGTATTTGCTGGGTCATTGGAAGCACGGACTATGGCTGGACAGTTCATTCTGCACCTCACTGTGGGCCCTGAAATAATGGGAACAGATTTCCAGTTTTGAAAAAAAAACTCTATGCAGTGTGTACCAGAGGGGCTTGGGAAGCTCCAAAGCAGTGGTTCTCAACCTGTGGGCCATGACCCCTTTTGGGGGGGTCATAGCGGTCACCTAAAACATATATTTATATTATGATTCATAACATTGGCACAATCACAGTTATGAAACAGCGACAAGTGTCACCACCTCCCGCTCCTGAAGCCTGTGCCTTGTGTTATCACAGCAGTGTGGGGTTTTTTTAAGAAAATAATATTTCTGTTTTGTTCTGCATCTGTGATCTGCCCCAAGTGTAGCCTAAAACAAAACCAAATACTGTTTGCAGCACACCTATGCAAACACCACGCCTGTCTATCAGCCTCTCTGGAGATACGAGGGGCTTTTGATTCATATTAGTTGCTTCAGACATTTTTTTTCCTTAAGTTTAGTTTTCAGAGTAATATATAGTTGATGGAGAAAACATTGTGAGTGTATATATACATACAGCTTCTTTTCAAGTGAGTGGAGGGTAGAAAATGTAAAAAGAAAAAAAGAAAAAAACCTGAAAATGTACTATATGAAGCGTATGTTAAAAACATTTCATAGTTCAGGTTGAAAAGAACCTATTTCTATCATAAATAGAGAGGAACTACCAGGCTTACATAGGAAGACCCAAACTCGAGAAAGATTCTAATATATCTCCTATTCCTCACATGCCTGCACACCTAACTTTAAAAAAAAATTAAGACAGGGTTTCCTGTGGTCCAGGTTGGCCCCCAACTAGGTGTGTAGCCAGGGATGGCCTTCAACTCCTGATCCTCTTGCCTCCACCTCCCAAGCACTAGGACCAAGCACTCTATCACAAAAGCTACATCCCCAGGCCCTGAACCTTGAGCTGTACTCTGTGATTATGGATCACTTGTTACAGAACTGTGCTCATCTTTTTGGTGGTGTAGCAAAAAATGCTGTCCAATATATAAAGGAAGGTTGCCTCTACTTTAGGGAGGTTGGATTCCAGTGAGAGGTAGGTATTCATTAGTCACATGGAGTATAAAATACAGACTGAGCTCAAATTCTGAAAGGGAAACAAATATGATTCTTAAAGAATACTTAATGGCACAGGGACAGGGATCAAGGGGCTCCCAGAAGTATCCTTCAGGGGGTGGTGTCAGAATTGAAAGCTAGAAAAAGGAAACTCACTAAGCAGAGGAGAGAGATTGGTTCAAGAGCTGGAGACAAGCTTCTGTGGTGGACACAGAGCCAGGGACACATGTTAAGGACCACTGCTGTGTGGGATTCACAGGCCAGGAAAGGACCTTGTCCAGTGGGAGCGGCCTGGTAGGCTCCTGATAGATGCTTTAGAGATACTGATCAGAGGAGAGAGAAGCCAGCCGTCAGCCTAGGCGCCACAATGGAAGCTTGTTCTGTCCTTCACACAGGCCTTTGTCTGTGTCCACTGGCTGTTCCTATCTGTGGCAATGATCTCAGCTAATGAACAGCAAGCAAGTATCTCCCACACAAGGTGTGTAGCCACCTCGTTATGCAAATGGATATTTAGTTCCTCCTCTGGGACCTTCCTACGTCTGTCAGAAGGCTACTTCCCACTTGCCTTCTCAACCTCCCTGGCCAAACAGCACTGCAAAGTAGAAAGCATGCAAGCAGGATACCCACATCCAAGATTCCCCAGTTCTCTAGTGTGCAAAATTTGGGCAGAGAGGACTTCAAAATGAGAAAAGGAAATGCCCTCATCTCCCACAAAGAGTCAAAGTTTCCCTGCATTGTTTGTCTAGAGCCTTCTCTTCCTTTCTCCGAGCTCTTGGGTGGCTCCTGAGATCAGTCCATCCACAGGAATGGAGTAGAACGTGATGGTTCAGGCTTCTAGCAACATCCCTAAGGGCAAAAGAACGTTTTGTAAGAAAGACAAGACCATGTGACTGTTTGGGTGATGGTGACTGTGTGGCGACTGGGTGAAGTGTGCTTGCAATAACCTAAACATCTCCTCCTCTCTACTGAGAATGCAGTCTACACTTAGCCCATGTTATTGGGCCCCACATGATGTCATTGCTCCCCACCATCTAGGACGTCATGCAGTGTGTACTGTGAGTCCCTTTGTGGCTCTACTCCAGCTTGCCTGTCCATGGCCTTTGCACTGGAATGCGCTTTGCTGAGTCTTTGTGGCTAGCTTCTGCCATGTCTATCCTGTGTTCAGCTTTTACTCCTTCCTAGGGATTTTTTTTTTAAGTGACCCAAATTAACTCTCTCCTCCTCCTCCATCCCTCTCGTGAGCAATCACTATCTGGAATTTTCTTTGTGTTCACAAGTCTTTACAGGGATTTAAATGGCGTGAGAGCATCTAGTCTAACTTGTTCGACATCATATCTGCATCGCCTAGAACCATGCCTGGTATTTTATAAATATCTGTTGGGTGAATGGATGGATGGATGGCAGTTTTCTCATGCTTGGATAACTATCATGTGGACAGATGACTTCATTTATTCATATGGGGTAACAAGCATTTGCCTGCTTAAGTGATTATTGATAAATTATTGTCTACAAGGCATTTAATCATAAGTGATTGCTGTGAGTAAGATAAAAAACAGAAATGCTTCATCATGGCCCTGAAGGAAGACTAGTACTATAGTAGCCAATAAGGAAAGAGTCAACAGACATGGAGCAGCAGATAGGAACAGATGAGATAAAAAATAAAAAAATAAAAAAGAAGAAGAAGAAAGAAAAATCACCATTCAAGGGACACTCCTGGTACGGTGAGGGTAAAAGTAGTTTGGGCTTTCGTGAGCTGGGCATATGAGGCTATGGATTCTCTCAGTCTTCACAATAACCCATTGAACCACATCTTCATTTTGATGATAATTAGACTCGAAGAAGCCAGTAAGTTATCAGGGTCACACTGCTGATAAGAATACACAGACCTTGAGCACTAGAGCCAGCAAAACTGGGGTCAAGACTTTAGGAATGAATTCTAATTGAATGTGACGATCATTTTTTCTTCCTCTCCCACTGCCTCTGCAGTCTCAGGAGGAAGTCTGTGACCTGCTCCATGCTGCACCTTTCCAAAACATCCTACCCCGAGTCTACATCAAAGGTAAGAAACCGCCAGCAGCAGCAGCGACAGCCTTCTTAGACTTGAATTAATACTCACTTAAATAATACTGGTTTAAGTATGGACACACATGTACCATGGGTTGCATGTGGAAGTCAGGGGATACCCCAAGTATCATCTTCAGCTTTCAGTTGAGACAGGGTCTCTTTGTGGTTTGCCACTGTGTGTGCCAGGCTAGATGTGGCCTGCAAACTTTTAGGAAGTCTCCTGTCTCCACCTCCCATCTTTGCCATAAGAAAGCTGGGCTTACAGATATGTATGACTTGGTCCAGTTTTTATTTGCTTCTAGAGACTCGAACTTTTGTCCTCACATATCCCCCACACTATGCTCACTTCCTAATCCCTGTCAGCTCAGACAGCAGTCATCCAGGAAGGGGCAGGAGTGCAGTGTTTTGGATGGCTGCAGAATCATTAAGGGATTGGAAATGGCACTCCAACTGGGTACCTTTATCTGATCTCTTTGCCTATTTTGTGAGATAAGGGTCTGTCACTAAACCTGGAGCTCACTGTATTGACAAGACCGGATGCCAGCTAGCCCCAGAGATCTGCCTGTCCCCTCTTCTATCCAAGCCTTGCTCCTTCGAGGCTAGCCTTGAACTTCTTGAGTGACAGGGAACTCACCAGCCACTTGTGAGTTTTGATAGCTAGATGGGTGTTATTGATCCAAGCTCATAGCACAATCTATCTAGATTTGGGGACACAGTGACAGCATCAG
The DNA here is from genome assembly GCF_004785775.1 of Grammomys surdaster. Classification (NCBI taxonomy): domain Eukaryota; kingdom Metazoa; phylum Chordata; class Mammalia; order Rodentia; family Muridae; genus Grammomys; species Grammomys surdaster. Next base: position 2,799,016 of record NW_021604732.1, read on the forward strand.
GTCCTCTGAGAAGTTCCCCCCCCACCCCCACCACACACTCACTTTCTGTTCTTTGCCCCATCCACAGAGGGGGAACGCCTGGAAGTCCGGATGAAGCGCCTCGAGGCCAAGTACGCCCCTCTTCACCTGGTCCCCCTGATAGAGCGGCTCGGGACGCCTCAGGTACAAACCTTGTATCATGGACCCAAAAGATCCCAAGAGTGAAGAGGTTAGGGTTCAACCTCCTCTTTTCAGATAGGGAAACTAAGGCACATAGAAGGGAAAGTGTGCCCAATATCATAAAGCTGGAGCAGGCTGGGATGAGGTTTCCTCTCAGGCTTGAGTTCTTTCTTCTATACCCAGTGTTGTGAGTTCTCTAAGAAAGAGGGAAGGAAGTCTACTTAAAGCACTATCCATCTCACCCCTGGCAGGTACCAGGAATTCTGCAACACTGTCTATCAAAACTAAAGCTCCACACACTCTGAGTCCACAGTTTACATCTAGGTATCCCGAGAAACTCAAGATCAGGAGACACCGTGGTCATGTGGTTTGTTGTCTGTGAGGTATTAGTCTGGCAATATGTGGCATTCCATGTACGTAGTTTGTGCTGGTAGATTTGGCATTATTAAATACATCATAATGGAAATGAAAAATTCAATCTAAACGCATCATCCAATGTTGCTAGGTCTTAAATAGTTACATTTCTCACAGCGTTTTCAAAAACATTCACATATCAAAAGCATGTGAATGAAATGTCCCCTGCAGCCTTCTGGAATGTTCCAAACCCAATTGTCTTAGTTAGGGTTTCTACTGCTGTGAGAAAACGCCATTACAAAAACAAGTTAGGGAAGAAAGATTTGGCTTACACTTCCGTATCCTTGTTCATCGTTGAAGAACATCAGGACTAGAACCTGAAGGCAGGAGCTGATGCAGAGGCCATGGAGAGGTGCTGTTTCCTGGCTTGCTCTTCGTGGCTTGCTCAGCCTGCTTTTCCACAGAACCCAGGACCACCAGCCCAGGGGTGGCATCATCCACAATGGGCTGGGCCCTCCCTCATCAATCACTAAATAAGAAATGCTGTACAGGCTTGCTTACAGCTCAGTCTTATGCAGGGTCCCTCTCCTATATGACTAGCTTGTGTCAAATTGACATAAAGCTAGCCAGCACACCAGTTCACTATGACAGTAGCCTCCGAAGCAAGGTAGACATAGGGACTGGGTAGAAGGATGAAGAATCAAAGATGATTTGAATTTTTCTATAATGTTCCAATATCTTCAATGTTCTTTGGGCTCATGTTGAGTCTGTGAAAGCTAACTTTAAAAAAAAAATGTTTCCAGTTACTATGGACACTGAATTGTGTAAAGGAGGATGCTTGCCCTCTGAGCACTCTCAGACTCTGTCAGGAAGCAGGACAGAAGAGAAATGGGGGGAGAAGTACCAAAATGTCTGCTTCTGTTTTCCTTCAAGTTGATTTAAGGGAGCCTCCCATTTGGAGAGAAGCAGGGGATGAGGTAGTACAGGACACTTAGAGGTGCTTTATAATGCCGGCCACACTGACTACTGTCACAGTTCTCAGGAGTTAAAGCCACACTTGGACTCAGGTTCCTTACTAGGCTTCTCACTATGATCAGAAGAACCCACACTGTCAGTTGAGGGTAAGAGGTAGCCACTCTCTGTAAGGCCAAGCCCCATCTGCACAGATGTCAAACTGAGAATCCACCACCTACAAGAGGCCCCCACTGTAAACAGTGACTAACCATAGGAGGCGGTTGGGTCTTTGGTTCACAACAGGGAATTCAGACACTGTAGAGAGTCTTCCCACTTTTTGAGCAGCAGAGGTTGAACAGAGAAAATCCTCTTAAGATGATTTCCTTTTAGGGAGAAATCCCACAAGCCAGTGGCATGCTGGCGTGCCTGCTACTCTCGGGTGTCATCCTGCAAGCATCCAGCTCTGTGAGCCTGGGGGGCCTGGAGTGTGTTTCCGCTCATGGCTGTGCATTCCTTCCCTGTTCTGCTAAACGCCATTTCCTTTCGACCAATAGAAATTTCCACTTATCCAGTGTTAAGTATTTAACAAGACCCTAGTAAGAGAGGACATGCCAGTTTGATAAGTCACCTATTCTCAAGGAATAGTCTAACACTACAGTCAGGTCAACCTGAATGTATAATCAGGGGTTACTAGGGAATAGGAAAGGGGAGTGGAGAATAGACCATAGAGTGGGATTGAGGTACACTGAACCTCATTAATGTGTGTAGGTGAACTATGAAGAAGAAAACTAAATTAAAAAGTAAATTCGGGGCCAGTGAGATGGCTCAGTGGGTAAAGGCACTTGCTGCCAAGCTTACCAGGCTGAGTGTGAGCCCCAGGACCCACACGATGGAAGGAAGGAATGACTCGGTGCTAGTTGTCCTCTGAGCTCTTACACATGTGCCAAACACACGTGTGCACACATGCTGGATATGCACACGCATAAATAGTAATAATTACAACTTCATTAACCCATGGTCAAAATAATATATGAATGAATGAATAAATAAATAATAAATAAATAAATAAATACTAACAGATTGTGAACACTGAAGCTGGCCAGCTAGATCTTCTCCTCTGCCGGCTCTTGTATGTTATCTGGGTCAGTGACAGAGAAAACCATCAATGGCAGATTTAAAGCAGGGAACATGGAGCAGCGTGGCCTTTGCATTTGTTTCTGAGCAAACTGAGGTGACCTGGTTTTCAGCCAGCACCATTGTTCCCAGCTCTCCCTTCAAGTGTCACATAATCTCACATGAAACATTTTATTTCACTGCCTTTGTTTACCCATCTCTGAAATGGGATGGTAGCCATTTCACCTCCCGAGCTGGGCTGCCTTTTTAAAAATCGGTATCTTTTCTTTTGAAGTGTGTTATATCATTAACAGCTGGGGAAATAAATCATTTCCAAGATGACAGAGGGTCAAGCTACTGATCAGGGAGGGAAAGTCTCTGCTGATATTACACTTGGTAAAAAAATCACTGTGAGCCTTGTTTACTATCCCAAGTATTCATTGAAGGGATGCACGCCCATTCTCTGGCCTTTTTCATGTTACTGAGGAAACATTGATGTTTGCAGAAAGGTTAGTGAATTTACACACACACACACACACACACACACACACACACACACACACATACACACACAATGTGGTAGGGTCTCCATTTCTTGCCTGTTAATGGATAAATCAGAATTCCTAAAGATGCAAAAGGCCATACATAGAAAAGAATATTGAGAAGCTATGGGTGGAGTCAGTGTTTCAGGTAACCAGAGTTCTCCATGAAAATGGTGGGGGGCTCTTGGGGAAGACCCCCACACTGTGTAGAACAGAAAGTAGGTAGGAACTCCTTTAAGCACCATCCTTTCTGCGTTAGAATGGACCACAAACTGGCCGCATTTGCATCGAGCACTAGATGGCCTATCTTTCCTGTAGAAAGTAAGTGAGGGCTGGGATGAGCGGTCACGAGGTGAAGGGCTTTCCATGCAAAAATGAAGACCTGCGTTCAGATCCTCAGTACCCACATAAAAGCCAGGGGTTGTGACAAACCTGTCACCCTAGCAATAGAGGAGGGGACAGGCAGACATCTCAGGGGCTTGCTGGCAGCCAGTCTTGACAATACAGTGAGCTCCAGGTTCAGTGACAGACTCTATCGTAAAACATAGGCAAAGAGATCAGATAAAAGTACACAATGTCGACCTCTGACTTACTTACACATGCACACACACAGGCAAAGCACACGTGCGCACACATGTGTATGCCAAAGTGATATGCCAGAGAAGACAATAACAGACTCACATCCAAATAACAAATATGCCAACAAACAGGAAAAGTTCCACATTGCCATCAGTCTGTGAAGTAGGACCCCAAGGCCTAGGCAGTGTCTCATCTCTCCATTGATAAAGACATTTTTCTTCACAGCACATTGTCTGCTGAGATATGAGGCATGGGTGTTGCCTGGGAAGTTGTCTGGCCAGCATCCTTGAGACTCAGTCACTGTTATATAGCCAAAAAAATAAAGGTTTTAGGGTTTTGGTTTTTTTTTGTTTTTGCTTTTTTTTGAGACAGAGTTTCCCAGTGTAGCCTTGGCTGTTCTGGAACAGCCTGTAAACCAGGCTAGCCTCCAACTCACAGAGACTTCCACCTGCCTCTGCCCCCCAAGTGCTGGAATTAAAGGTATGTTCCACCACCATCCAGCTAGCAAAACCTTTTCAAGTCTTTACATTCTCCAACTCCCAGTCAGACTGGAGATCGTTATGTAACCCAATAACATAACAGGGGCCAATGTCCACAAAATGTCATGTCCACAGGCAACTGCTTTAGAACTGTCCCCAACAGTGAAGAATTGTCAACAATTTAAAATAAGCATCAAGGGTAGAGTTCTAAATACGTTTATCAGAGGCTGTTTTGGGATAGCTACCTAAAAGCCATGACACTGAATATATTATGGAAATGAGTTTTTAAATTAGAGATATGTTAAATAAAAATGTTACAGAGACGGTCTGCTATATACACAGATGAATCCATATTCATAACTGCAAACGATCTTCATATATCTGTATTTTAAGAAAGCTCCTCTCTGGGTAGTGGGATAAATGGAATATTGTCTTTTTTATACGTTATTTAAAAATTTTTCCCCAAATTTTACCCAGTGAGTGCATATTACTTCTGTGGTTCACAGAAAGAAATAGAAGGGTAAACACTGCTTCAGGGAAAGGGGTCAAGGCCCCTTCTGTTGGCTACAGTGGACGGAGAACTGAAAGTCAAGCCACAGCTTTTAGAAAAATCATTTGCAAATGTTTTCAAACCAGGATTCTCCGGTGCTGCCTGATTCAGAATAACCAGACAGATGGCAGATTAATTAGAGTATCAGAAGTCCCTTAATTTGCTGATGAGAACATACATGGGTCCTTTATTTCCTGAGCATCCCCAGGGAGCTATGTTCTTCACATGGAGAGAGCTGAGCAGAACAGAGCAAACACAAAAACACCAGAGTCAAGCACTAAGCTCACGCTTCCTTATGAGCACTTTACCTAGCTAGCTATGGCAGCTTGAGTGGTCTCTTGTGCCGTGAACTGTCTGCTGTGCAATCGAGTTGATTCTCCATGAATCACGGTGCCCTCCTGATTCGTGAGACAAAGGTGTTTCAGACACATCCACCAACTCTTCCCAACTCACTTTCCCCCTTCACTTTGTAGTTGCCATGACAACAACACTCAAGGCCCGCATTCATCACAAGCTCTGCTTCCTGATTTATTTCCTTCCCTGGATTTACTTAGAGGCTGCCCTCTGTGGATGGGGGAGGGGAAGGTCTCCAAGGAAGAGAGCTTTGAGAAGTCTGATGGTCCCTTCCAGCCCCCTACAGAAAGAGTCCCTGAGAACCCTTCCTCCCACTGGGAGCTGATCGCTACGTGTCCTGTGGGTCTGGAGTCTCAGAAGTCAGCTTTCTTTAGCTTTGTTCCCAGACAGAAAGACCTGACTTTGACCTTAGACTGTAATACGTGTTCTGCAGAGCTTTCGGCACCTTTGCTCTTAGATGTTTTCACTCACAGCAGACCCTGGTGAGAGACGGTCATGTGTTTGATGTGCCTGTCTGCCTGTCTGATTACTCGAGATGCAGTAGCCAGGACCAGATGAGAAGCTTGTTTGAATTACTAATAGGGACCATTTGCCATTGTCAAAGAAGGGTTTCTAACTAGAGGAAATAATTCTCTGAAGTCAGTGGCAAATTTTAAAACAGTAACATACGTTCCTTCTAGCACATTCCACGGAGCAGAACTATTTTAAAAGCGAAACGCTCACCCATTTCCCACAGCCCATCTGCACCCACAACTAACTTGACTCCTCCTAAAATGTTTTCTACAGGCATACCCCACGCATGCGCTGTTTGTCTGTGGGGTTGTGAGGGCATTGTAGTAAATGTCACTTTCTCCAACTTGCTGAATTCGCTTCATCATTTAACTTGTAGAACTTCACTGAGCAGAATCCAAGCTTTATGCCTTTCCTTGGCTGCACCTCTGAGCTTCAGCCTCCTCGCTCGTGAATAGAAATAATAATGTGCCCGTGGCTTATTAATGTGGATTCTAAAGGACTTTGTGTTATTAATGTGGATTCCTGGGTCCTTTTACTTGCTCTGAGCCTATTTCTTCAGACCCAACCGTCCTTTGAGACCAGGATGTGCTCAGATAATTTTTTAAAATCAGTCTTCTGTTGATGGCGCCTGGATTCTACTTGCAATGGGTGACAGTTACCATAAGACTTTCCACACCTTCAAGTTCTTAGGCTCGGTGCCCTGCTCTGGGAAGGGTACCAGTCCCAGTGAACACGTTTTAAATGTGGCTGGCACTAGTGTTTGGGACTCTCTAGTGGAAATGAGGCAGATGGGATCTCGGATGTGGATGATGAAGTGTTAACATACTTTTTGTCCCAGCAAATCGCCATCGCTCGGGAAGGTGACCTGCTGACCAAGGAGCGGCTCTGCTGCGGCCTGTCCATGTTTGAGGTCATCCTGACCCGAATCCGGAGCTACCTACAGGACCCCATCTGGAGGGGCCCGCCACCCACCAACGGTGTCATGCACGTGGATGAGTGTGTTGAGTTCCACCGGCTGTGGAGCGCCATGCAGTTTGTCTACTGCATACCCGTGGGGACCAACGAGTTCACAGCTGAGTGAGTGTACCCTCTCTCCTTCCCTCATCACTGGGATGCACTAGCCAGAAATGAGGACAGGGGCCGAAGTGGCTTGAACAATAATACATATTGGTCACTGTGCCACTGCTGGGCATGGCAACAGTGGACTGTTCTTGGCCTCCAGAGGTTAAAGGGACCAAACAGAATATGGAAGTACATATGTCAAGGTGTCACATGGGCCTGGTTGGAGACAAGGGGAGGATGCAGACACCAGAGAGTGGAGCTTGGTTGTCAGACCTAAATTTTCAGACTAGAACTTGTCCTATAACCATATCTGGGATGGGGGTCTGTGGAGGGGAATGGACAGTCCAGGAATATCAGTAAATGTCTGTCAGCAGTATGGGGGTCCAAGAGTGAAAGAAAGAATCCCATGAGTGTCAGTCTTTTGGCCCCTGAACATTCACCTCACCCTTGCAAAACTCAACTTAGGAAATGAGGAGGAGCCTTTTGGGTCACCCACAGTCCTTTGAGCAGAGAAACCAGGAACAGACCCCTTCTTCCTGCATCTGTCTAGCATCGTCCTGAGGATGGTGCGGCAGAGGTGACTAGCTGGTCCTTTTGGGACTAAAAGCAGGGAAGGAAGGGGTGGGGAGGGGAAGAGAAAGACCAGCAAGCTAGGGGCCAGGGGCTGTGTCCTTCCAACCCTGTAATGGGGAAGTGGGGGAGAGGGCAGGCCGGGATACTACTTTAGAACAAAGTAAATGACATAACAATGACCCTGTAATCATCGACGTGTTTCCTGGGCATTGTGGCCTACAGTAGGGCTTCTGAGAGGCCAAGGAGCCAACATAGCCTCCTCTGACTGGCCTAGGGTGACAAGCCATGTGATTCTCAAAGGCTGATTAGAGTTGAGGAGATAGTTCAGTGCAAGCCGTAAGGACCTGAGTTCTGTCCCCAGAAGCCATGTTTTAAAGCCAGGGGAACTGCTAGAGAGATGGCTCAGTGGTTAAGAGCACCATACTGCTATTGCAGAGGACCCGAGTTCAGGTCCCAGCACCCATGTTAGATGGCTCACAATTGGCTACACGTCCGTTGCCACTGGCCTCTGCCTCCTGTGGGCACCTGCATTCATTCGTATGTGCACATCCATACAGACACGTCATTAAAAATACATACTTCAAAAAAAGCCAAGTGAGGCACTGTGCACCTAGAATCCTGACACTAACAAAGCGGAGACTGGAGGGTGCCTGGAAGCCCATTGACCAGTTTCATTAGCAGTCTAGCTAGTGGGTCTCACTGCATTGACCAG
>NW_021604732.1:2806969-2812868 GCF_004785775.1 Grammomys surdaster
TGACCAGTTTCATTAGCAGTCTAGCTAGTGGGTCTCACTGCATTGGCAAGTCAGATTTAGAAACAGAGACTGAGAAAGCAGGATAAAGAGAATTGAGGATGACACCCAACCTCAACCTCTGGCCTCCACATATATGTGTGGGTACGCACACACAGTGGAGCAGGAAGAGAGACAGAGTGGGGGAGTCTGGTTGTGTTTTTCTTTGTGTGTTCCTCTTTCCCTCCAAGCTGACTGTTGTCTCCTTGGGGCAGCTGTACCGCTGGCTTTGGGGAGGGCATTTCTCCTCAGCTTCTCACTGTTTCCTTCCCCACCCCAGGCAGTGCTTCGGTGACGGCTTGAACTGGGCCGGCTGTTCCATCATCGTCTTGCTGGGCCAGCAGCGGCGCTTTGACCTGTTTGACTTCTGTTACCATCTGCTGAAGGTGCAGAGGCAGGATGGGAAGGATGAGATCATTAAGAATGTGGTAAGCACACATGGCTGGCCTGAGAAGTGAGGCCTGGCAACAGGCTATCTCCAGGAAGGAGTAGGATAAACTGCTTATGGAAGGCAAGCGATGGCTATGCACAAACACTTTACAAGCTGGAGACATGCTTGGAAAAGGCCCACCCAGAACATGCTGATAGATTGGGTAACCCTGAGAAGCCAGCCTGGGCTCCTGACCTCAAATGTCCCTTCCCTATCCCAAGCAGACCCTATTGGTGCTGGCCACCATTGCCACAGCACACTGGACATTACAGCAGTGGCAGGCACTGGGACTGGACACTACAGCAGTGGGAGTTGGGTGCTATGAGAAAACAGAGCCTTTAAACTGAACAGCAGTGATGGGGACAAGGTCAGAAGTCTTCATAGGCATTGGGACTCGGGTTGGATGACGGGCAGTACATGGGGCCAGTGGCCTGGATAGATTCCTGACGCGGGGAGCAGGTGCAACGCAACATGGAAGCATATAGGTGGATGGCTAACAGAGTGGTCCTCAACATGTGGGTCTCGACTGCTGTGGATGAGGATGGTTGAACAACCTTTTTACAGGGGTCACACATCAGATATCCTGCACATCAGCTGTTTACATTATGATTCATAACAGTAGCAAAATTACAGTTATGAAATAGGAACAAAACAGTTTTATGGCTGGGGGTCACAATATGGGAACTGTATTAAAGGGTCACAGTACTAGGAAGGTTGATCTGTCTGGTCTAGCTCAAAGGAGTTGTCCAGGAAGATATAGGAGCACCCTTACAAAAAAGGGGGTGGAGGAGTTAAGAGTTGTGGTCATTATAAGTAACTGTTTCCCAGTATCTAGTCCAGTGTTACTTTAAATACCCTCACAGTATCATGTGACCATCATCCTCACGCCTCGAGCATTTTCATCTCCTCCTGCGGAAGCTTTGTGACCATTTAAATGACTCCCCGGTTCCTGGCAGCCACCATTTATCTTCCTGTCTCTAGGAATATAAGGACTTTGCGTACCTTATATAATGGGAGTGACACGGTCTCTGTCCTTGTGTGACTGGCTTATTTCATAAGGCTCATCCATGTCACAGTGTGTCAGAATCCCACTCTTTTATAGTTAACAAGCACTTCACCATATGCAAAGTGCAGTCCACTGATGGACCCTTGCGTTGCATTCACCTTTAGCAAGTAGTAATAGTAAAAGGACTTACGTAGTCATCTTAGGCATCCCTGAGTCTCTCCTTCAGTTCTTTGAAGTATACATTCAGAAGTCTAAGTACTGGGCCAACTGGTAATTTTCTTTAATTTTTTGAGAAACAGCCAGACTGTCTCCCCTGACGGGTGTACCATTTTATACTCCCACCAATACCACCCAAGAACAGAGTTCCATATACCACCGAGTCTCTGTGTGGCTTCTGTAGAGAAATGCCTTTGAGTCTTTTCTCCAAGTTTTAATTTTGCCTTAAATTTTTCTCATTTTCACTTCCTTTGTGAGCATGTGTGTATGTTTGGAGAAACTTTCCACAGCACATGTGTGGGGGTCTGAGGCCAACGTAATGAAGTCAGTTCTCTTCTCCTGACACATGGGGTCTGGGGACCCAACTGAGATCCTCAGGCTTGGCAGCAAACACTTTTACCCACCGACCCACCTTACTGGCCTTGGGTTATAGCATTTATATATTCAGAACAGCAGCTTCTTGCCTGTTTTATAAATACTTCCTTTCATTCCGTTGATGATATCTTTTAATGCACACAAGTCTTCATTTCCATCTGCATTGGCTGCTGGAGACTTTGGTGTCATAGCCAAAAAAAAAAAAAATCGCTGCCAAATCCAACATCATGGTGATTTACTCCTGTGCGTCTTCTAAGAGCTTCGTAGCTTGAGTCATGTTGAAGTCTTTTATTCATTTCCAACTTATTCTTGGATACAGTCTATAAAATAAGGTCTAACATTCAGCTGCATGTACGAATCCAGTTTACCCAGAATTTGTTGAAAAGGTTTCCCCTGACACTCACACTTACTTCAGATGGTCTTGTCATCCTGTCCCGAGTCGTTTGATTCAACACAGTTTGCTTCTAGCCTTACAGTTCTATTTCATCGGTCTTCACGACAGTACTGCAGTGCTTTGATTATGGTAACTTTATTGTAAGCCTTGAAACTTGCAAAGGTTATCAGCAACCTTTTACCATTTTATTTGGGAACCATAGAAAAGATCTTTAAAGCAAAGAGAAATATGACTATTGGAATGTCAGGAACCTAGATTGCAGTCCCCTCTCTGCCTCCCACGTACCCTGATCCTAACCTAAGCATCTTCATCCTTCTACAGCCCCTGAAGAAGATGGCTGACCGCATCAGGAAGTACCAGATCTTGAACAATGAGGTTTTTGCCATCCTGAACAAGTACATGAAGTCCGTAGAGACTGACAGCTCCACCGTAGAGCACGTGCGCTGCTTCCAGCCCCCGATCCACCAGTCGCTGGCCACCACCTGCTAGGTAGAAAATCCTGCAGACCTTCAACCTGGAGGAGGAGGAGGAGGAGGAGGAGGAGGAGGAGGAGGAGGAGGAGGAGGAGAAGGAGAAGCAGGAGAGAGAACATAGTGGTCAACCTGCAGCAGGTCCAGCTGACAGTGTGTGCGACAGGCCTGGAAGGAAAACAAAACCTCCCTAACACATCTATACCATTCCCAAGGGCCGGGCTCCCGCATGTTCTCCCATGATATCTCCATGGTGGGTTCTCCATAGTGTAAATGAAAAAACAACAAAAACACAGGGCAGTGTGTGCTTTCTTTTTTTTTCCCACCTTAACTGTATTTAAGAGCTACTGTTTCCACCCTGCAGCTGCCCATTCCGTCTGTGATTACTTCCCAAGACCACCTCCCAAAATCATAACCTCCTACCCAGTACCTGTATTTGATCCAGCACTGCAGACTTAGAGACCTAGAAGAGTGAGTGTAGCCATAGCAGAGATATCAGCCTGGCCCAACTGTATGTCTCAGCTTACTGGCCCATCTTCTGTGGCTTCTCCCTCCAGTTCCCTGGTCACAGCACGTCCTGCTCTTGATATTAGGGATTTCACCACCAAAGTTTGACTCCTGATGAACCAGGAAAAGGTGGTGACTGTCGAGGCAACAGATGATGCTAACCAGGATCTTTTACAGCCTCCCTAAGATCCACCCTAGACCCTCCTTGCAGAACAACCCTAGAGAGAAGAAGATAAGGCTTGCAAAACCATACCGCACTGAGTGGAACTAGGTGAAGAAGATGCCCAGGCCTACTGTGAGGAAGAGATAGCCGTCAGCACAGGACAAAACTCCAGATCCCAAAGGGGAAATGTTAGGCCTTGTTGACTGCGTGGGAAGATGAGGCACTCCTGTTCCTCACGCAGGGGCTTAGCACTGAGCCACACGGGAATGACCATGGTCAGTCATATCGCTACACATAGCAGTAACAAATGACCAAGTCAGTGACTGCTTAACAGAGAGCCTAATCCAGGAAAATCCCCCAAGAAACAAAATCTAAAGGAGTTACTTCAGTTAGAGACAGGGTGGCAAGGAGGGAAAAAATCTTTGTCAACAAGCTTTTAATCCCGAGACCCCTCCCCTGAAAAAAGAAGTCTTTGAGCAAAATGGAATGTTCATTATGTTGGATACTCAAAGATTCTTGGAATGTTCTATTTTTTGGCTTTCAACTTCTTGGTCTCTTCCTTTTGCTCAAGCTCAGTGCTGGGGGTAGAGAGTCTTTCATGGGGTTGTATTAACTTCTATGTTCCAGACTAACTAACCCCCCCACCCCCACACAGTCCCCATGTATAGCAGATCTTTAAAGAGATTGCCCGTGTTCCTATACAGAGCTAGTCATTTGACCTGCAGAGAGAGGACATAGACCTGAGCTCCCAAAACATAGGAAGGAATGATAGATACTCCTCCCTGGGGAGGAGGAGAGAAGACAGGCACAACCATCCCCTGCCCTAGAAAGGTGACTGTTATCCATCACCAATTTTTAACCACACAGAGAGTAGAAGAGATGTGCGTAACCAGCGCTTTGCCAGACAGGGCCACATACCCCAGGGAGGTCACATCAAATAGAACCCTTGAAGATGGCACACTTGAGTGTTCATTTCTGGACACTAACTCTGAATCTCTGGGAACAGGGCCAGAAGATCTGCCTCTTCCCAGTTATATTACAGCCTACCACAGACTCAGAGCCCTTGCTGTAGATTGGACAACTCCACTAACTCTGAGTTTCTGTGGGTGATCTGAACAAGAATAGAAGTCATTTGTAGTAGAGGGGTGTGGTTTGAAAAGGAAGCTGTTCAGTCCTCCTATCTGGCGCTGTTAATTCTCAGTCTGATCATTTTTCAGTGACCATAGATGTATCCCAGAAACAGATTCCACTTTCTAGATCTTCAGCTCTGGCTGGGGATAGTGTGTGATTAAAAGATTTTACTCGTAGTCCTCCCTCACTGCTCTATAGAGATTTGGGCTGTTCACTTCATAAGGCTGCCTTCCTGGCAGCTCATCCCTCTGACCCTGTACTCCTGACCCCAACAGTTGACCCTCTGGGAAGAGTCACATTCTCCTCAAGAGATTTGATCCCAATAAATTGAGGTCCTCGCTTTGAGGACAGAGATTCCATTTCTGCAGCACTTGTCTGCAGAGACTGGATAACCTCAATGTTCTTTCCTCTCTAGTGGTCCTTGTCCCCCCCCCCCTTTGATTTTTTTTTTATGTATTTAAAACTCAAGGAAAAAAGCTCAGATTTTAAAATGTTTTAAAAAGAATTCTGTTTCAGAAACTGTCAAATGTGTACCATATTTGTATTAAGAGTTGTTGGGGATTTTTTGTACAATGAATTTACATTTATTTATGGTGAACTTATATTTACGCTCGTGATCAAATAATGATGTTAAATTCTTAAATCCTATTTGCTATGCAGCTGAAGATGATATTTTGATTTGTATTTTGGGGGTACCTGTGTTGAGTTGATAAAACATTTTCATCTCCATTAAAATTGCTTCCAAACCAGTCAAACCAGTGTCTTTGTCCTGACTTCTTGGTCACATTCCAGTTTTCACTGATCTATAGAAGCCTCATTAAAACTAATGTCTAGACAGAATTAAATAAAATGGAAGAAAATTACCATATACCACGTATATGCACCCTAAATTAATAAATTATTTTGTTTTCTACCCAAATGAATTATACCTTTAAAAAAATAAAACTAGTAGCTGGGCAGTAATGAAGCACAGCTTTAATTCCAGTACTCTGGAGGCAGAGGCATGTGGATCTCTGTGAGTTCGAGGCTAGCCCCATCTACAGAGGTAGTTCCAGGACAGCCAAGGCTACACAGCAAAACCTTGTCTCAAAAAAAGCCAAAAGATAAATGAATGAATGATAGATAGATAGATAGATAGATAGATAGATAGATAGATAGATAGATAGATAGA
>NW_021604732.1:2812878-2820084 GCF_004785775.1 Grammomys surdaster
AGATAGATAGATAGATAGATAGATAGATAGATAGATAGATAGATAGACAGATAATAAAATAAAACTGATTTGGGGTTTAGGAGATTGCTTAGTGGTTGAAACATTTGCTGAGCCAAGTGTGAAGACTAAAGTTCAGATCTCTAGAAACTCACATAAGTGTCAGGTACAGACAGCACGTCATCCATAATCCCACCCTCTGAAGGTAGAACAGAGGATCCCAGAGCAAGGCAGCTAGTGAGCCTACTATGCTGCTGAGCTCTGGATTTGATTGAGAGACTCTCAATAAAAAGGGCTGAAGAGCCTTCAGGTATGATTCCTGCTATCAACTTCCAGCCTGCATATACACACGCTTTTACACATGAGTGTGACCACAAACCATGCAGACATACACAGATACACACCACACAGAAGTCATTTCGAGAAGAAAGACTGGAAACTAATATTTGAGGGTGCTTACTGTATATAGGTGCCATGCTGAATCTAACCATTCTTTTTAAGCACCTACCATCACTGTGTGGCACACACTTTACGCACATTTTTATAGAAGTATGGGAGCGTATTTATTTTCACACAGATACTGAGTAGCAGAGCTGGAATTTAAAGAGAGTTCCAGAGCCTGGGCTAATCCTCAAACCAGATGCCCCAAACTAGATTTGAAAGTTTGGTCACTGAGCTTTCAGGGAGTCTGGCGCAGTAAGATTGAGCAGAGTCTGGTATCAGGAGGGAACCCAGCATGATGGTTGCAAAGTCCCAAGGCTCAAGCAGAACTAATGTCTGGAAAGTCATTGCTTTTATCAGGAAAGCACTGATCACGTAGCAATTAGAAGGATGTGTTTAAACCAGCATCAGGGCCTCAGAGACTCACATTTCACAGTTTCCCCAGATTTCTTAATGCTCATCTATTTCAACTTCATGCTAGAGTATCAGTGATCAGCCTTGCTGCTGTGATGTGGACCAACCTTCAGGCTCCCAGGACCTCGGTTTTCTAAGCTCCCTTCCAGCCATTTTTCTAGATGACTTCTTAGCAGTGTCCTTTGAGGGTCTGGCTACCAAACACAAAATCCTTCTCCTAACTACCTCCAAAATTTGTCACTTTGCATGGCTGATGCCTGATACTGCTCTATATTTGAACTAGGGTGTCTCCATCACAGTTATTTCCAAAGAGATGCTTAAGAGATGGCTGTTTTTTCAGGCCTGCAAGTGCCAGTATAAGGATGCAAGGTTACAGACTCTCAGGAAGTCAACACAACACACCAAAGAAACTGAAAAGGCTCCCACGGTTGACCTGAAGAAACAGGTAGATAAAAGAAGTCCAAAAATTCTCTTTAAGGAGTTCAGGGAACTACAAGAGTATACAAACCAAACTATAAAACAAATGTGGGGAAATACATGAAAAAACAGAAAGGGGCTGAAGAGAGGGAGAGGGAGAGAAGAGAGGGAGGGAGAGAAGAGAGGGAGGGAGAGAAGAGAGGGAGGGAGAGAAGAGAGGGAGGGAGAGAAGAGAGGGAGGGAGGCAGGGAGGGAGGGAGGGAGGGAAGAGAGGGAGGGAAGGTATGAATGAGAATGTTCAGTAAACATTAGGATCAAACTTCTCTAATCTGAAGAGAGACACCAACGTAGACACAAGAAGCATAAGGATCCAAACCCAAAAAATAGTTCTCCAAAGCCTAGAACATTCTAAGTATTAAAAATCAAAGCCAGGAATTGGGAAGGTGACTTCCTCAGTAAATGTTCGCATCACAAACATGAGGCTTTTTGTTCAGGTCTAAAGCACCCACATATAAAGCTAAGCATGGCAGCATGTATCTATAATCCCTTCCAGGGAGGTGGGGACTGAAGGACCTCTAGAGCCTGAGAACTGGCTAATCTAACCAAATCAAGAAGCTCCAGGCTCATGGAGAACCGGTTCAAAAACTAACGTGGCCAGGCATAGTGAAACACACCTTCAATCCCAGCACTCAGGAGGCAGTGGAAGGTAAATATTTGAGTTCAAGACCAGCCTGATCTACATAGTGAGTTCCAGAACAGCCAGGGCTATACAGAGAGAGACTCTGTCGCAAACCAAATAGGAAAAAAAAACCTAACAGGTGAAACAAGACTAAGGAAGACACCTTATACTGATGTCTGGCCTTAACATGCACACATATTCCATGCTCGCACACACATACTTACAGAGAGAGAGAGAGAGAGAGAGAGAGAGAGAGAGAGAGAGAGAGAGAGAGAGAGAGAGAGAGAGAGATCAAAGCCAAAGGGGGAAAAATCTGTGAACAGAAAGAGATAAGAAAACATCACATAAAAAGTCAACACTTTAATTATGAACAGATTTTCCATCAGAAACTCTGCAGGCCAGAGACAGAGATAATATCTTCAATGTGTTGAAGCAAAAACACGATCCTGCTGGCCATAAATGTTTTATCAATCAAAATTGCCTATCTAAAACGAGGGAGACTACAAATGCTTCCAAGCAATTCGTAGCCAGGGAGTTTATTACTACACCATGCTTACAGAAAATGATAAAGGAGTACTTTAAGCCCAGACAAAAGCCGTTAACTCATAGAGTCCACAAAAGCACAAAACAATGACATGAATCATTCAGAGCCATGTTCAGAATATTATGGGATATAATGGGTATAGAAAGTAATTTCAGCCCTAGTCTGAAGTTTAAAAGAGGGGAAAAATAATAATGACTCAGCTAACGTTTTCAAGGGCTGTATATTACAGCATGATAGGAATCCTGATATCAAACCCTCCAATATGGGTGTGAGGATAGGAGTATCCAGATGTGGACAATCAACATCAGGCTGTTAACAGCTTGAAATGATTCTCACAAAACGGTAACCGCAAAGCAAAAATTTGTACCAGAAATGGAAGAAAATCAAAAGAATTCAAAGCTACAAAACGCATCTAACCACAAAAGAAAGAGAAATAAAAGATTTACAGAAGAACCAGAAATCAGTAGACAAAATTTTAGTAGGAAATATTTACCTAACAATAATTTGTCTTGAACATACATGGATTAAATTCACTGATAAAAAAATGCTATGAATGAACAAGAGTCTTGTTTTGTATTTTGTTTTGAGACAGCATCTCATTGTGTTTTCCTAGCTAGCCTTGAACTTGCAGGGATCTGGCTGCCTCTGTAGCGTTGGTATTAAGGGTAGGCACCATGCCCAGCCCAAATAAATGGATTTTTAAAGGCCTAAAGATGTATGCATACAAAAGATTCACTTTGCTCTGAAAGATATACAGACAGAAAGTGTGGAGAAACATGCCACACGAAAGGGAGCTAAGGAGAGGAGATCAAGGTAGCTTAATATGGCAAAATGTAGGCACATTGTTCAAAGACATGCCTATTGACTTTATACAACAAAGGAGCTAGCTAATCAGGAGGATGTGCCAAAGGTAAATATGTATTCATCCAACCAAGCAGTCTATAAGTATAGATGGCAAATATTAAAGGATCTGAGGGAGAGATAGATCACAATGTGGTATTAGTAAAGGATTACAATAACCCACTTTTAAACCCACAAAGAAAATGAAGAAGGAAATATGGGAATTAGGCAATACTTAAAAAACTCCTGGCAGATGTTAAGTGTGCTCAGCTGAAAAAAGAAAAGGCAACACTGAACAGCAGTATGAATCCCCCCAAACACATCTTGAAGAAATTCTTGCTGGCTCAGATGCCAGAATTCATGGAGTGTCAGCTGGGCCCCGAATGGCTAAGTGCGAGTATTCAAATAAGGTGAAAAATGCAACCAATCAAGGAAGAGCTGACAAACCTGGTAGGGGAAGGGAAGAGGCCTGAGCTGCTGAGAGTTACTAGAAGGTCTGTGTCTCTGCAGAAGTAATGAAACTTCTGTCAGAAGGGGTGGGTCTGTTCAGTTTTTAACATTACTCCTGCAGGCTAACTGATGTACCCTGCTAGGGGTGGAGTAAGGAATGAGAGAAACCCTGTCTCAAAAACAAACGAACAAACAAACAAACAAACAAAAAACAACAAAGAACAAAAACAGAAACTAAGAGTTTGAAGGAAACAGCTTTCACCTGTGAACATTATCTGGCCAATGTTATCAAGATATCTGGGCAAGCCTATATAACCTTGACACTGCCTTTAATCTGAAACCCAGGAGTACTTTGCCCACAGACAGCATACATCTGGAATTTAATAAGAGACATGGTCAATTATTGTGCTTCTATCTTTTATTTTAATCTTTTTTATTTTTATTTATTATTTGGATCTGGTGGAATAAGAGCCAAAAGACTAATTATTTTGTGAATCTACTCAAATATCAAACATTTAACCAAACATCAAATTTTGCTTTCCAACAACTTTCAGATGCTAAATTATATTTTTGACAAAATGTCAATGAGATTAAATTTAGACAAGATAGAAAATGCACTGGAAGGATTCAGTAAAACAGCAGACCACCCTCAACTATATAGAAAAGTATGATGTTCAAAGAAAGTAAAATGTTGAGTACTGATTACTTAGCATACACATTTAATTACTACTGATATTACAAAAACCAAGGGCACCTACATTTATCAAATTTACTTTGAAGAGATTTAAATGCTTTGTATATATACATTTTAGAAAACAAATGTGTAATTTACAGAAAAGGTGTATGTGTGGGGATAATCCATTGAATTGGGGATATTGCAGTGAAATAATAAACAGATTAACATACTGAGATTAAAAATGTTTTGCACAACCAAGATTCGCCTTCAGTTCATGCTGCTATACAGATTAACCTCAGCATATTGGAAACCAAAACTTGCAAGACCAAAGTGATGAGAAAAACCGTAGAGCCTGTTGCACCTTCCAGGATACATTATCATGTTCCAGAAATAATTATTTAAAAGAACAAATCAAGAAACATCTATAATTTAAATACTTAAGAGAGTTACAAGTGCTTTTTGTGTAATGCATAGAAATATTTTTAGTGTTCTTGTTGTACCAATAGTCACATATGACCTTGTCACTGCCATCAAATGTCACATGTCATGTGCACGATTGACTGATGAAGCTAAGCATTGTTTTAAAACTCTTATTGGAAACTGTCCCATGTCAGAGTAGAGTTTCTTCAAACTGAAATTAGTTTTTTAGAAGTCATCTAAGGGCTACTGTGACACAAGTTTAGCTATAGACTACTTTTTAAAAATCCTAATTATGCTAACATTCAGTGGTGGCACAGACCTTTAATTGCAGCATTCCAGAAGCTGAAGCAGGTGGATCTCTGAGTTTGTGGCCAGCCTGGTCTACAGAGTGAGTTCCAGGACAGCCAGAAAACCTAGTGTCAAACACCAGCAACAACAACAACAGCAACAACAAAAAACAAAAACAATAACAAAAAATGGACAGAGACTATTATAGGGGCTAGAGAGATAGCCCCACCTCAGTTAAAAGCATTTGTTTCTTTCAACAGACCAAGTTCAATTCCCAGCACCTATAGTAAATGACTCACAACCTCCCATAACTGCAGCTCCAGGGGATCTGATACCTGCTTCTGGTCTCCAAAGGCACTCACACACAATATCACATATGCAAAATGCATGTACATCACATACATACACTTACACTTAGACAAACACACACACACACACACACACATGAATAAATCTTTTTAAACCATTACTGTTGCTAACATTAAGAAAGGAGACACAGAATGCATAGGAAAACATAGAGTATATATATTTTAAATCCAGCAACTCAGAAATATCTAAGGACTACTGTGCTTAATTAGATTGGATTTTTGCCTACTTTGTCATATTAAAATCCTGATTTTATATCTACTTTACTTAGTGTAATGAAGTGTCAAGTCCCGATGACAGCATATTTTATAAGTTTATTAGTTACATGGACCATTTAATTACTTAGAGACATATGGTATATGCTACCTTTGCCCCGAGACACTGCCACATTAAACAGGATAGAGCTGTGGTGGGAAAGAGATGAAGACATTCACTTGATCCGTGTAGGAGGCGAGTCACCAACTCCCACAGCCAGCCCCCACTTCCATATGGTTTGACTTATTCCATTTTCCCCGCCCAAGCTTCCTCCTGTGTGATTCCCACTGGGTCCCAGATGCTCTGCCGTCTAGCTGCTCCAGGCTTCCTGCAGACTGAGGGGAAAGATGGTGAGATTTCCCTGGGAAAACATGCTGCCCAATGCTATCAGAACAAAAACCAGGCTGCCTGTGAACCCCACCCTCATTAGTCTGAATAAAACCCAGGCATTTCTGCCTGGTGGGGTTTCCAAAGGACAGGAAAAGGAGAAATCAAAGAGAGCCAGTTGTATAGGTCTTAAAACACTTTCTGGCAGGGAGCCAAGACTTTGGCTGCGCTCGAGAAAGTGAAACAGATTCAACAGTGTCTATAAGGGTAAGGTTGACTGGGTAAGACAGAGTGCAGCTACCAGCCACCTAACAGATATTCTCATTGACCCCCTCCCTACAGATGACAATGACATTGCTCCATTTTATACAAGAGGACCCAAATAGAAGCTTGGTAGGTCCATCTCTGTCTTTTCTCAGTTCTTCTGGGGGCCCAGGATTCCTCCTGCTTGCTCCCTGTACCCTCATACCTGCCTCAGTCTACCAGTAGTTTCCTCTACTAGTCAGGAGAGATTGAGATATTCTGTTATCCTTCCATAACTTTCTTCTGCTGCTCCAAGAAAGGAGTATCTCCAAGCTCTCTGTCCTTGGTCTTATTCAGCAGGAGCTTTCAACCATTTAATCAAAACAATTCACAAAAACACCATCTATCTCTGTCCTTACACCATCATCATGCCCAGGCCTTGGCCACTGGGTGGCATAGCATAAATGTTCCTCTTGTGTCTCATGACTCAGTTTCCCTTAGCTTCTTCTACTCACCCCTGATCAAAAGCTTGCCTTGTACTTGATAGCAGCAGAGAACACGCCTAAAACAGCAGTAGGCATCAAAGAGCAGAGCAGAAAGTGATGGCTGTTATGAACTATGGGATGCAGGAAGCAGAGTCTGTGAAGAAGATGGAGGCAGGATGGACAGAAGCAAACAAGAAAGGAAAAGATTCAGGTGTGGAATCACA
This sequence comes from Grammomys surdaster, assembly GCF_004785775.1. Lineage (NCBI taxonomy): Eukaryota > Metazoa > Chordata > Mammalia > Rodentia > Muridae > Grammomys > Grammomys surdaster. The sequence goes on from NW_021604732.1 coordinate 2,819,945, forward strand.
TGCCTTTTATTCCAGCACTTGGGAACCAGAGGCAAGTGATCACCATAGTTGGTTATAGACCAGACAAGGTTACATAGTGAGACACTGCCTCAAAGATAGATAGATAGATAGATAGATAGATAGATAGATAGATAGATAGA
>NW_021604732.1:2820094-2834150 GCF_004785775.1 Grammomys surdaster
AGATAGATAGATAGATAGATAGATAGATAGATAGATAGATAGATAGATAGATAGATAGATAGATAGATATAAAGTAAGTAAATAAATGGGGGGGAGGGGCAGAGTGAGGGCTGATTCTGATGTTCATATTTCTTTCTCTTGGGGATACAGCTCAGCCAAGAATACAAGCAATAGAGAGCATCAATCTAGGGTGTTAGAAGTTAGTTAGATTTTTAAATCAGAAGATATTTTTATATAATATATTTTGATAATATTTTTTTACTCCCTCAGCACCTCCCAGATCTTCTCCACACCTTCCTACCCACCCAACTTCGTGTTCTTTCTACAACAATAGCTACAACTAAAACAAAAAATCAAAACAAGCAAACAATAAAATGAAAAATTTCAAGATAAAAAAGAGAATTCATTTTGCATTGGCCAAGTACTCCTGGGACCCCTATGGAATGTGGTTGATATACCCAGTAACATTCCATTTAATTTTTTTTTTAAAGATGACTTTCTCTTGCCAAAGGCTATCTTGCAAATAGTTTCTTGGTTGGGGATTGAAACTTGCGTCCGCTTCCCCTTCTCTGTGCTGGGACCCCATCTGACTTGAACTCATGTATGCAGCCATGGTCTCTATATGTGTGTCAGTTCTAGTGTGTCTTGAAGACACAATTCTGGCATTCTCCATCACCACTGGCTCTTACAGTCTTTCCACCAGCTCTTCTGCATAGATCTCTGAGCTTTGAAGTTAAGAGCTTTGATGAAGACTTCTCATTTAGGACTGAGTACTCCAAAGTCTCTGTTTTAATTCCCACCTACTCCAAGAAAAAGCTTCTCTAATGAGGATTGAGCAAAGGCACTAATCCATTGATATGTCAGTATGTCATTAGGAGTCGTTTATTGCTATGTTACTTCAACATAATACTAGTATTGGGCTTTCCCCTAAGGCCCAAGACATATCCAGTCTCAGGTTCTTGGCCACTTTAGCAGTGACAGGTATGGGTTCCATTTCATGGAGTGGGCCTTAAATCCAATCAAAATTGGCTGGTTATTCCCTTAGCATTTATGCCAATATTACACCAGTGCATCTTCCAGGAAAGTCACTGTTACAGGTTGCAGGGTTTGTAGCTGGATGATATTTATCCTCATGGTAACATGTAGATACCTACCAGCACCATGAAAGCTGGTCGATAGAGGGTGAGGCTTCTAGCTGGGCACCAGCTTGCCTTCTTTATGAAAAGTGTTGTCTTCAGCAACAAGGCATTAGCATCAGGTTGTGGAGAGCAATCAATAGCCTTGGCAATAGAGTGTAATGTTCAGTGGGGTCCATGGGCCCCCTTTGGCCAAAGACTGAACAGATGTGACCATCCCTGGCACTGGAGGTTATATTTGTGGGATAGGATGTCTGGCTGAGTCATTGTCTCCCCCACTGTATGGTGTCCCCACCTTAAAAATACCTTTCATAGATGTATGTATTTTAGAAAACTTCTACAATAGAGGTTTTCCATGTGCTTTAAAAAAATTCTTTAGAGTTAGTTGTCCCTCTTCTTCACCTCAGCTCTCTACTCTCCAATCCCATCTCCTTTTAATCCTCCCCCATTTTACTCTAGATTCTCCTTCATCTCCCTGTAACACTATATTCTCTTTCACCCTCCTTGGGAGGGCCTTTCCTTCCTCCTGGTCTCTTACAAAGAATCTATGTAACCTCTCTGGCTTTCAGACTGCAGCACACATATGGAAAACTTAAAAGCTAGCATAGAACATAATTAGCAAGTTCTTCATCCCCAGGGGCAGCTATTTCCTTACCAACAAAGAATGGCAAAGGGGTGGCACCCACCTTGTGAGTTACTGCAAGACTTCAACGGCACAGGTATAGTGAAGACAATCAACCTCCTGAAGTTCGTCTTTTCTTCAGGACCAGGTCGTGATGGTCCATCTCCTTCTCTCCAGAGTTTCCACTCTGGACAGGCCAGGGAGGTTAAAATTTATCTCTGATGCTCTTACTCGCTTCTAGATTCTAATCAATCTGAAACTTTCTTGGATAGATTCAAAGACCTACCGGAAGGAAACTAATTGGTGAAGGACATGGCTGATCACAGGAGACAGCCTCTGAGAGGACTGTTCCGAGAAGATAGAGGGGGAAGTTTCCTTGTCCCAGCCTCTCCTTAGCATGCACTCTAGCTAACAAAAGGAGGCCACAATTTGTTCTTGGGAACCAAGGCCACTATTCCTTGTTCAGACCTCCTGAGAATACAGTTCCTGACCAACAGGTAAGGCTTGCACAAGCAACGCCTTTACTCCCTGGGGGGTGACTTGTTAAGAAAAATGGACTCACCTGTGACTTGAGGCATTTTCCAAACCCCAAATTTAACCCAGGCCTTGCTTTCCCAGCCTTCCTATCTTCAGAAGAGAATGTCCAGAGCACTGAGGGACAGGAGATTCTACTCCCAGATTCCTTATCTTGAAGTTCATTTTCTTCATCCTTCAAATGAGACTGAAACCCTAGATGCTCTCTGGGGATTTCCCGCCCAGACAGTATAAGATTTTCCAAGGTCAGACTGTGTGTGCCTTGGGGGATGCTGTGAGAAATCCTGAAGGAAATCTCTCATCTCAGGAGGCCCCAAGCAAACTTCTAATATCTGTGAACATTCAGAAATGGTAAGCCAACATCTTCTTTAGCCAGTCACAGTCAGCCTCAGATTCTCCAAGGGAATGGCTAGAGTGCTTGGAAGACTTAGGAAAACAGCATCCACCCATTCTCAGGGGAGAAGGGAACAAGAGAATGCATGACAAAATATTAATTCCCCACAGCTAATTTATCGGGTTACTTCAAATAGAGTCTCTTGAAGCAACACAAATTTATTATGAAGAGCAAAAAATAAATAAATAAATAAATAAATAAACTGCATCATCTGGCCCAATCCCTGGGCTAACATCAGGGAGTGGGAAAGCTTGCTTTCATCAGGGCAAAATCAGTACCTTGTTTATTCAAGCTTGAAGAGGCTGCTTGGCTGTGGTCACATCACTTCTGTGAAGGATTGCACCCTCCTGACATTCCCTGACCTTAACCCTTCTGAATCCTTCTTTCAAAGACCCTCGTGATTGCACTAGGGCCACCTGGGAAACCCAGGCTACCGATCCATCTTGAGATACTCAGCGTAAGTCTCACCAGCATGGCTGCTTAAATATGACCTTAGTAAGGATGACATCACAAGACATGCTAACATGAAAGGGGAAGGCTCACAATGTCTCAGCACCAGACAAAGAGCCACACACAGCTAAGAGACATTGAGAATGGAAGAAACAGCCTTCCAAAGAAAAGAGATCATTTGGTTACCCAATACCAAATGATCAGCTCTAAAACCATATATATGCAAGTAACATTGTATAGACTGAGAAGGTTGTAGTTATATATTCTGGAATGTATAAACTCACACAAATATATATGTAACATACACACATAAATATAACAACAAAAGTTTTTTAAAAGGGTCATGAATTTCAAAGAGAACTGGATGAGGAGGAGGTACATGGGAGGGTTTAGAGGGAAAAGGGAAAGGAGGAAATGACCTCATTATATTACAATATCAAATAATAAAAAATATTTTTAAAAGATATTCAACATAATCACACCAAGTGTTTCACGGTATAAGTTAACAGGTTTTATCAATTAGCATTTGGACCTGGGGAGGGAAGTGTTGACATTCAGCTGACCCATAAGTCCTTTGGCAAGAATCCACTTTTTTAGGGAGTTTAGAAGTAGCAATTCTACTTCTGGAATTTATCTTACAGATATAATTGTAGACATGTATAAAGATACACTACCCAGAGGCTGGAGAGATGATGGCTCAGTGGATAAAATACTCACTAAGCAACCATGAGGATCAGAGTTGATTCCTGCATGCCTGGGTACACACACACACACACACACACACACACACACACACACAGAGGGGGTGGGGGTTACTGGCCTGCTGTAACAGCAGCTATCTGAAGGCCAAGACAGGGATCTGGGTCAAGCTGGCTAGCTTGTCTAGGAGGACCAGTTTTCTCCTAGAGATTCAGTCCCAAACTTCTCTCCTGCCTCAGCTCCTGTCTCCTGCTAATGAAAGAGTAGTTAATATTCAGTCGTGGGAGTCTGAGGTCACACATAACTGCAATTGTCTCCCAGGATCATCAATGACTTCTGGACACATAAGGGGAAAATTTGTACCTGGTTTACTCACGTTTCTAGAGGCTGCTTGGCTGTGGCCACATCACTTCAGTGAAGACTTCCATCCTCCCTGACATTCCCTGACCCTAACCCTTCTGAATCCTTCTTTCAAAGACCCTTGTCTTTGAAATTAGGGCCACCTAGGAAACCCAGGCTACTGGGTCCATCTTGAGATACTCAGTGTAAGTCTCACCAGCATGGCTGCTTAAATATGACCTTAGTAAGGTCTGGGATCTTGGACAAGGCTCTTACCTTCAGTAAACAAAAACTGAGAAACAGTGAAACTACAACTTACTTATAGTTACAATGTGCACATGACAGTTAAAATTAGACCAGTACCAGCATAATGCTTATGACACAATGGCTTAGTTCTTATTAATAGTATCTTTTCAGAGAAGCCACATGATCCAGAGGTGGTCCTTGAGTTAAGCTCACCACACACACCTCTTATTGTCTTGGCACTTGTGTCAGTAGCGTTGATAACCCCTGTTCTTGGTACCTGTGTTAATAATGCAAGAATGATGAGTGTAGACGGTGGTGAGGCAAGTCTTCAATCCCAGTACTCAAGAGACAGAGGCAGGTAGATCTCTGAGATTTCGATGCCAGCCAGGTCTATAGAGGGAGTTCCAGGACAGCCAGAGCTACACAGAGAACCCTGACTCAAAAGACACAACAACAACATTGTATATGTCTTTAAATTTTAAGTTTTATATTAAAATTTTAATTTATATATATCATAATATTATACGTGTATTATGAACTTCCAAGTGTATGAACTTTCTTCAGTTCGAGGAAAAAAAACCACAAAGGTAGTTCTACACAAAAATAAGCCAAAATATTTTTGTATAGTGGGATGTTGATATTGAAGGAATTCTCATACCTTGCTAAAATTTTTAGTGGGTTATGCTGGTGCACACCTGCAATTTCAATTTAAATTTAGGAGGTGGAGGCAGGAGGATCAGGAAGTCAAGGTCATCTGATAGTCTAAGCAAAAATGATACCATGTCTCAAACGAACAAATGAAAGAAATCCAGTGTTGTTTAGGTGGGGTGAGGGCTGGCAGGGAATATTACCTGCTGAGAAGTTACACCTCAGCACACTAACCCACACTAACACCTGTCCCTGTGGTCCGTGGACCTCTGCCTCCAGAACTGTACAATTAAATATATAAGATGCATTTTTCTTTGTCCAAAAGCCAAACAGGTTGACGAAGCCCTTGTCCCCCTGGGTGCAAAGTAATGTGTGTATCCCTTCAGAGCAAGTATGGTGATTTCTGTCTTATAGAGATCTGGGGCCTTCAAAATGCAAAATGTTAACAGTGTGACCTTCCCCCATATGAAGATCTTGTGTCTCTGGCTCCATCAGGGTTTGACTAAAGGTCAACCTTTCCGTATAGCGGTGGTCTGAGCATAGAAGACAACAGACACGGAAGCATTAATATTTAATGAGACGGTAACAAAGTTACATTTCTGAAGAGCAACATGTAGACAATTATCACTAGTCGAGTTTAACTAGACTGGGGGAAAATGTGTGTTTTCTGATTGGTGCACAGCTTTGGTCTGCAGCCAACTCTGAGACAGAAGGCTCTGGACCTTCTTGTGGGGGAACTTTGGTGTCCTGGCATCTGTGATGGGAGGAGGCAGGTCCTGGACCTTAAAGAGGATGCTTACACACCGCTGTCTCACTTGGTTAGCCCTGAGGAAACCTCTGCCCACGCTCTGGATTCCTGTATGGTCTCTCAAACAGGTCGGGCATGCAAACCTGAATTTCCAGTGTGACAGTGATGGCAGAGTTACCCAGCCATCAGTCAGCCTGGGGTTCTTCCCACTGTGGAGCTGCCCCACGGGTCTCTCTCTCTCTCTCTCTCTCTCTCTCTCTCTCTCTCTCTCTCTCTCTCTCTCTCCTTGGAACATGGCAGAAGAAGAAGCTTAGAGAGGAGTGCCTCTGGAAAGACAATTAGACCGCAGTTTAAGCACCATCATGTCCAGGGAGGCTTTCCCAGAGAGCTGAGTATTCAGCCTCTTCCTGACCACATCTTATTTTCTTTATGCCCCTGTGTTACATTCTGCTTTGTTTTCTATTTATCTCTCTGCTTATTTGTATAACATACCTACCCCTTCCAGAATGTAAGATCCGTGAGAACAAGGACCTTCCCTGTTGTGACATGAATTTGTCCCTAGTCCCTAGACCAGGGCCCATAATGCACTGAGGGAATGCTAACTAAATATTAGCTAATGTTCCTTTGCATGTTCCAGCAGGCTTCAGAAGTAGAATTGCCTGCATTCAGAAGCAACAATGACCTTCATGTAACAAATGAGAAACACAGACTAAAAGGACTGGATCAGAATCAGGCAATTAGGAAGAGGCACGGCCTGAGTTTGACACCAGGGCCCTCTGGTTCAAAAGCAAATGCAAAATCTTGCCTACCCCAACCCTCCAAGTCTGTCTAGCTTTCTAAACTGACAACTTCAGCATACATTCCTCTGTGCTTAGGTGAGGGGTGAGGAGGAGAAATACAGTTCAGAGAGATGTATTAGTGAACTCCCATCTGAGGCCATTGGCCACAGAACAAACCTTGCCAGAGCTACCCTCCAGTCTCTGGCCTCCCTCTAGCAAGGCTGTAGTGGGATTTGCAACCAAACAGTAGCCCTTGTCTCCAGTGCCATAAACATGCAGGCCAACTCCATTTTAAGCAAAACTCCAGGAGGTGTGGCAGCCATTAGTCTGTTACTTGGTGCCTGGTGCTATCAGACATATTTCATTTTGTCAGTTGCTTAATCACCACAGGAGCCATATTAGGTGTATACCGTATTATCTGCATACGTCTAATGAGTAAAGGGAGGCCGGAGGACATAAAGAAACTGCTCCGGAATACACGGCTGCAGAAACTGGATAGGAAGAACATAAGCGCAGGCTGCTGGCTCCAGCTTTTTACCATCTACCCTACAGCTCAGGGAAGAATCTGGGATTTATTTATAAGAGTAGGCACCACCAGGAGGCTAGATGGCTTTGGGCAATCCATGTAAAGTTTCTGGGTGTGGATGACCTCACAAGCATAAAGGGACGGGAATCAACTTCCTCTCAAATGCATTCTGAAGAACAGGCTGTTAATACCATGTGGTGACAGGATGGAATTTCATGACCAATTGGATTTGATAGAGTTAAATTAAATTAACCAGGATTCTTACAGCAGGCCAGTTCAGTGCCTTTAATACACCAGTGTGCACTGGGCCTAAGACAGGGGAGGAGGGCGTAGCATTCTTCAAACTTTACAGAACACAGAAAGATGTTCTGTTCCTGTTCATGGAGCCCAGAGTGGGAAGCATGCGTTAGAGACACTTGGCTAGGGATGTAATTCAGCTGTCTAGCAGTTTCTAGAAGTCCTAGATTCTATGAAAGTCTCCCACCTCAAGAAATTCTGGTTGCTAAAATTCTGTCTCTTGGGGAGAACAGACTATCTACCCTCTTTTAAGGTCTCCACAACAAAGCAAGGCACAGTACAACCAAAGTTCACTCTAGGGAACCAATAATGAGTTTACTAGGCTTACCTTAAGAGTAACGGGTGACCTTAAAACCACCACACTTAGATGGTCTGTGGTGACCAGAGATAACGAGTCCTCATGGCTTCATAGACGGAGTTCCTTCCACCTCCACCTCACCCTTTCCCTACCTATATCCTCCAGCTTTCAAGGAGAGTAAGAAGACACCACATACAACTAGGGAAGTATTGCATGCAGCTGGTTGGGAGTGCTGGCTAGATATTCAGGTGTGGGCCCCCTGGCCCTCCCCACCCCCTTCCCCCAACAAAGAACATCAACAGTCAACAAGCCCAGCAGTGGTGCTCTTTGGCAAGCAAGCCTAACCAAGCTTCTGAAGATGGCGACAGTTTAGCTTGGACCATGGTCCTGTACAACAATCACATAAATTGAGCATGCTAGCACTCAGGAGGCAAAGAGTGGGGAAGTAGAAGTTCGGTGTCATTCTTGGCTACAAGTGAGTTCAATATCAGCCTTGGGTACATGAGACCCTGTCTTTTCCCACCCCTGGAAATGAGACAGTTTCTCTCTGTCTCTGTCTCTGTCTCTGTCTCTGTCTCTCCTGTCTCTCTTTCTGCTTTTATCTGCAGGTAATTGGGGATACTCCTAAGCCTATTAGAGCTTCTTCAGGCCTATTAGAGCCCCCTGGTGCCTTTAGTGTGGAGAGGAGGAAGAAGGAGAACCCACGGGCCGAGTAGCTAGTCATGTATGCGAATGTGATCTTGGTTGTCTTTAATTATCTCTCAAGAATCCCAAGTCAGCCTTGGAATCAGTTTTTACTGTAAGAGATCTTTGTCCTGTTGCAGGTTAAAACTTTTGGAGGAAAACTGATTATGCTCAGAGTTTCTGTCCATTGTGTTTGTGGTGCACACTGAGTATGCCTCAGGGTTTTCCTCTCCATCCTTTTATCCTTTGGAACAAGTGCTCCTTGACCTCCAAATGTATCTGCCATCTTTCCTTCTTAAACTGAGCATGCTCAGGAGTACACCCACCTACAAGTACCTTGAGCTTTCCTATATGGATATGTTTGTTGTCTGTCCACGTGACTCTCTTCTCAGGGGGAAAAGGTTTGCCATCTACCCTGATTTCACTAAAAGGAAAAGGGGAGGTTCTTAGTTCTTCATCTTCAGTGTACATATGCAGGAAACCAAGACGCCATGAGAAGGCATTGCCTTAAGTCCCAACTGTTAGTAGCAGAACAGGAAGTCATGTCCCCTGTTCTCTTTCCAGAACATTCACCTCTCAGGCACAGAGTCTTCGACAAGCTGGTTAAGAACATGGTTGGGAGAGAAAACCACTAAGCGAGGCAAAGTAAGAGCTGAAATCCAATTTACAGTTGTTGGAAGTTTGTTTCTGTTAGGTTCTCTCTGGTTCTTATCTTTTCAAGAAAATTGTTTGTTTCTCTGAAACAAAAAGTGTGTGTGTGTGTGGGGGGGAGGTCAGTTTGTCTTTCTTTGTCAAGCTGATTTCCCACTGTGGAGTCCTTCTTCCTCTGTCTGTGCTCAGAGCTCTCTGGGTCCGACATGACAAGCACAGCAAGTCCAAACATGGAGTGCTCTTACCATTTCCCACCGTACGCTACCCTGAAGTTTCAGGTGACTCAGAAGCAAATGACAGGGAAGAGAAAAGTACAGGCACCCAGAGAGTCTGACAAACCCAAATTTAACTACCTAGTGTCCATGTCCACTTGAGCAAGTCTCACTATCATCGGTGGTAAAATTACAGATATTATCATATAACAGCCTGGTGAGATGGCTTAGTGGGTAAAGGTACTTACTGACAAGCCTGATGTCCTGAGTTCGAATCCCCAGAGCCCTTATGGTGGAAGGAGGGAACCAGCTCCTAACCGCCACACTTACATGTATACCTAGTTCCTACAAAGTAAAATAAACGTAATTTTTAAAAGTCACATACCATGGGCTCACCATGAAGTTTGCATGCAGTGATGTTACCCTAACGTGGGATTGCATGGAATATTACTGACATATACAAGAATCCAGTAACATGCCAGTCATGCAACAATAGCACACGATAGTGACTGTAATATAGCTGCTTTCCCATAAGGCCCGGTAATCTTACAATGTTAAGTGCATTAGACTCTCTGCACACCCACGCCAAGGCCAAGCAATGCCAAACTTCCAGCTACATGCCTCAGAGTGCCGCCTGCCCTTGCCAGTGATGTCAAGCCCTTACACATGTAGGCAGATGTTGCTTGGCCTGAGAAGAGTGACCGGAAAACGTGTTCTAGAACCAGTCCGCCAGGTTTCATCAGTCACCGTGTCACTGTAGAGAAGTTACTTAACTTCTGCAGCCTGTTTCCTTGTTTTTAAGCTGACAGTAATAGCAGTAGCAGGCGCATAAGCCTATAACAATTAAATGGGATAATGGAAGTAAAAACTTAATACCCTGACTCATCCTTGGAAAACTATCCTAAAATTTTAACTCACAATTTACCCTCAGATCAACCAAAAACAAAGACTAGAAAGATGCAAAAGTGACCAGGGTGTGTAGATGGTTACCAGTTATTCAAGCCATGTTGATCATGACCTTGTCTTACTCTATGCCTCAGTTTCTCTATTTGCGAAACAAAGAGGTTAGTTTCTGTGTGGATCCTATCTCCCCAGCCATCCAGAGAAGTGGACCAGGAAGGGGTTGGAAAAGAAGGCGCTAGCCTCATCACACTAGTGCCTTAATTAAGAGAACTATTGTAAGAGAGAAAAATACCCTAGCTCTCTCTATCACTGTGCAACTTGGGAAAGTCTATCCACCTCTCTGAGTTTTTTCTAAGTGCCTGACTATCATAGTCCCATGAGCTAATATCAGTCAAGGGCTTAGTCCACAGGCAAAGCACTCAGTAACAGTATTGATTACCAGTTGTATGCAGACTTTGTTGTTTGATATAACCTTTCTTATAGCTGGACCATGCACATGTGTGACCATTCCAGGCAGTATTTCCAATGACAATAAAGTTCTTTAGGAGAGTAGTAGCCATGCCATGGACATACCTGAAAAATTGTAGGCCAGCCTCTCCATTCCAATGGTCTACATTCCCATGGTTGCTAATCAACCAGAAGAAGTTGACACCAGCCCTTGCCACAAAGACCAGCTTTGCAGAGATGTGAAGAACTGAAGACTATCTTACCCAGGATAGAATCTAAGGTGGAGAAGGGACCTTCCCGTATTTCATATAGTGTCCCTGGACCTAGAGCTTTAAGGCACTATGCATTGGATTGAAGAACGTCTACATTTGAGTCTTGATGCCACAATTCATGAGCTGAGTGTCCTAGGTGAAGCTCCATTCCCTGACTTGGAAAATGGAGCTAAACACAGAGCTCTTTCCCCAAGGACATTACAAAGATTAAAGGAGCACACAACATATATAGCAAGCATATAAACAGCATTAACTGTACTCTTGTCTATATTCCTCTTAAGGTGACCACATGACACTGAAAACACCCCAACAAAGGACATTTAGAAATGTCCTTTCACTGTGACGTGTGGGGAGTGGTAGAGGCAGTCTGGTGTGCTTGTCTAGAAATCTGACTTGCTCCCTGGCTTTCTCTCTGTGACCTTCCACTGGTCACTTTCCCTCTGTGGCCCAGAGTTTTCTCATCCTCAACAGCCCTGTCCAAGAGAAACACACGTGAGCTGCTGAAGCAATTTTAAACAGGTGTCTTTTTTTTTTTTTAATAAAAAGCCAAAGGAAAATAGAGTAATAGGAAAACAAATTGAATACTTATTTCTCTCATTTCAATGTATTTCTCATGTTATCATCTCATTTGTTCTTTGAGAGCTTAGTGGTTCTTACTTACAAGATCTGGCAATTTACCTGGAAGGGCATGGAGGTCCTTAAAACCAAGGGCAGAAGTGGAGATGAGCTTTCATTCTTGGTAACCTTAAAGGAGAGGCCAGATCTTGCAAAACAACTTACAGTGCACAGGAAAGACCCCTACATCAAAGGATTGTCCAGTCCAAAAGCTTAACAGAAGCCAGCCGTTTGACGCTTCTAACAAACTCCTGCTTGGATTGGCTGCTTGTCAAGGGCTCATTAGGCACATGTGTCCAGTGGCTGCCACTTCTGTCTGTGCAGACCTTTAGTACAAACTCTTGGACATGATCTTAGAAAAGTCAAGGTTTTAGAAGACATGGCTTCAACATATTTGTTTCCTGCTCACCCTTAAATAACTGGGCAAAAGATTTATTGCTGGTTTACCAGTCCCTGGTTGTCTAAGGACAGAGCCCATCTGTCCCTAGCTGGTTAGACTCTTTCAAAGCCTCCACCCGCCCCAGGGAGACCAAGGCTGGGTCAAACAGTGAGCCCTGTTGTTCTTGATGGGGGAAGACAATGCTGTAGGCCCTGCTACCTGCCTGACAGAGCCATTGTGGCTTGAGCAGAAAAGGGCTTTGTCAGGATGGCAGCCGAGGAGACTGCAGTTCAATAGGGCCCTTTATGTGTGTCCTGATAAGATTGCCCTGATGCCAGCCTTAAGCAGCCCTGCCCCCTCCTGGAGCAGATGGGGAGCCTGAGGCCCCACAGGGTATGGAAAGCCCTCCATGGGTCTCAGTCCTCTCTCCAGCTTAAAACACAAACTTTACCTGAGATTGGGAAGGTACATTGCAGCATAGAACAGACTCATTCCTGTGCTCCACTCCAGGCAAAAGGACGTCTACCCAGGACCCTCAAACATTGTAGTTCCTCAACTAACAAATCCATATAAAACTAAACATATTACAGAACACATATGTCTATCTCTCTCTTCACATCTGGACACATCCATAGCAAAAATAATTTAAATATACTTTGTTGTGTGAAAAGCCACTAGATCTTATGTGTTCTTAACACAAACATTTCCCCAACTCTCTCTCTCTCTCTCTCTCTCTCTCTCTCTCTCTCTCTCTCACACACACACACACACACACACACACACACACACACACACCCCAGCATGGAGTGGATATATTAATTAGCTTGATTGTGGTAATCTTTCACGTGTGCATGAATCAAATCACTACATTGCATTTCTTAAATACATGCAAGTTGGGATGGAGGAGCTGTCTTGGTGGGTGAAGGGCTTGTCATGCATGCATGAGCACTTGAGTTTGGATCCTCAGCACCCACATAAAAATGTCATGTGTGGCAATTCTCACCTGTAACCCCAGCACTGGTGAGGGGAGGGAAGAGCAGAAACAGAAGGATTACTGGGAGCCTTCTGGCTAGTCAGATCAACAGAAGTAGCAAGCTCCGGGTTCAGAGAGAGACTCTGGCCGACAAAATTAAATGGGGAGGGGGGTGCTGGTTGACAAAGACAACAGAAGCCAACCTCTATCCTCCTGAATGACTGAGAGCACCTCCACATGAATATACACACACATGCATGCTCATGCACATGTGCACACACATGCACGATCACACACACATGTGTACACACATGAAGGTTTTATTTGTCAATAATAACTCAACACAATTGGAAGAAATTTCAATGTCTAACCAGAGGGAAGCCATTTGGGTGTGCTTGCCTCTGTCCTTAGAACACAGGTGATTGAGTCTGAAGGTGTGGAGGGTTTGGGGCTGGGCCAGGGCCAGGGCCAGGGACAGGGCCAGTGTTCCAGCCTGTCTGTACTGCAGAAATGCTGAAGTACAAGAAAAGAAAAAAATTTTTGTGTCAACTCTTCCCTCTAGGGTAGCATGATCAGATCGAGTGATAGTTTCCCACCCAGGCCAGTCATTCCAGTTTCTGATTCACATTGATCTTAGAGATACTCAACCCCATTTGGGCTCTGACTTCACGCACATTCAGAGGGAGGCAGCACACAGGTCCACGGCCTTCCGTGTACTGCTCTTTCTGCAATGCCTGTGACTGCCCTTTCTCCTCCAGCCTCTGCCTATCCATCCCAACCCCACCCCAATGACAGTTCAGATACAGAGAAAGGACAAACAAGAAGCTGGGTTACTGGGCAGCAAGGGAAAGCAAGTGGCTAACCCAAAACGTCAAAGGAAACCATCCTTCAGTGAGCAGATGGGAAGCCACAGCAGGATGGAGTGGGGGTGAGGTGCCTATAAGGACCAGGCTTGGGAGCCCAGTAGGCTCTGGCCTCATGTCACTCCTCACATGGACTAGAAAGGGGCCTACCTCACAGGAAGTTTGATAAGATAAAACCTATGGGCATTAAGTCCCCAAAGATGACCCCACTGCTGTCAGAGCTGACCGATGACCCCAGTGCTCAGTCTCAAGTGTCAGGTGGCTTAGTGTGTCTGCTGACATCATGAGTTTCATCCTGGCATATTCTCTCTCTCTCTCTCTCTCTCTCTCTCTCTCTCTCT
>NW_021604732.1:2834250-2924128 GCF_004785775.1 Grammomys surdaster
CTCCCTCTCTCTCTCTCTCTCTCTCTCTCTTTCTCTCTTTCTCTCTCAAGCAATTAACTAATTATTAATTAATTTACATTCTGACTGCAGTTTTCTCTCCCTCCTCTCCTCCTGGTCCTTCATTCCCACTTTCCCACCATCCCCCTATCCTCCCCTTCTCCTCAGAAAATGGAAGGTCTCCCATGGATACCAACTGTCCTTGGCATATCAAGTAGTAGTCAGACTAGGTGCATCCTCTCCTATTGAGGCTAGATGAGCAGCCCAGTAGGAGGACAGGGTCCCAAAGGCAGGCAACAGAGTCAGAGACAGCCTCTTCCCTCGCTGTTAGGATTCCCACATGAAGACCAAGATGTACAACCATTTACATATGTGCAGATGGCCTAGGTTGGTCCCACGAAGGCTCCCTGGTTCAGTCTCTGTGAACCCTTGTGGGCTCCATCCTGGTTCTTCTTGTTCCTAGCTGAGATGCAGGACAAGTTACCTGTTCACTATGCTCAGTGTGCTCTCTGTAGATAATAAAGGTATGTGCCCTGTATGGTGGACATGGGGTTAAACAAGCCGGATTTGGTCAGGACTTGGAACTCTGCCCGGCTGCTAACAAGCACTTCACAGTGGTTCCATGACTCAGGTCAGGGTCCTTCTGACTCAGTCAATACCTTCCTTGATTTTATTTTTATCAGTATCATCACCACCATCATTATTATAGCCATGTTGAGGTATTTTTTGACAAATAAAAAATGCAGGACTGCTGAGATGGTTCAGTGAGTAACGGCACAAGCCTGCTAACCTGGGTTGGGTCCCTAGGGACATGGTGGAAAGGGAGTTGTCCTCTGACTTCCTCATGAGTGTCGTGATTTGCACACTCACATACACACACACAAACATGTATAAGAAAGCTGCATGTCTTTAAGGTATACAATGTGATGACTTTATATGTATGTACATTATGAAGTAAGTACCATAAACAAGCTAACTAATAAACCCATACATTCCACATATTAGCAGACATGTATACGTTCCATCATTTTATGTGTATGTATAAATATATATATACACACACACACACACACACACATATATATATATGTATATGTATATATATATGCCATCACTCCTACACATATACATTCAATCACAACTTTTATTATGTAAACAGGTATGCTTATATAATTTTATTGCTGTATATGTGTAAAATTTATAAAAGGTGATTTTGGAAAATATCTGCTTCTAAATGATTAAGATTTGTTTCTCCAAGAACTATGTGAGAACAGAATAGCCTGATTCATTTGGACCATCAATTACTTCATTTCCTTCTTCCATTCAGCCTACCAATCCCCTGCCATCATCCATTCATGAGACACACATGTGTACTGAACATTTAAGGGTTCCTGTCACCCACAGTGCCCAGCACAGATCAGACCTCTAAGTTAGACAGTGACAAATAGACCAGGGGGATAAAGGAAGGAAAGGAGGAACCCAATTCTCAGAGTTTTGACACTTCCACCTCCCAAAGTGGCTTCCCCTGTGCCATCCCGGAGTGTATCAACTCTGCTACTGAGGAAGCTACATGTGGGTGCTGGCATCCCGGAGAGGCGGGGCCGGGGAACCCGCCCCCTCTCTCTTGCCCCTGGCACGGGCCGATGACTCGGTGGCTGGCACCCAGCTGCAGTCGCACCTCAGAAGGGCATGAGCCCCTGCCCCAGAGTTAATTCCTCAGTGCCCAGTATTGCCCAAGGCACAGGGTGACTCCTCCCCGAGGACCCTCCCCTTCGGGGCGCGCGTCAGTCTCCCCACCCCTGGCACGGGACCCCAGCTGCTTCCCGTGCCTGAGCCACGCTGGGACAAGTCGCGGCAACCTTCCCGGGAGCCGCGGACCTCGGGCGCCATCAGCCCAGGTCCCCATGGAGCTGCGGGTCGCCAACGCCAACGGCAGCTGCGAGAACGGTGCGTGCGGCTGTGCGGGGGACCTGGGCGGGAGCTGCGCTTCTCACCTTGTCCCCACTATCCTCGCCACCTCTTCCTCATCTGCTGGGTCCGCAAAGCTGGGAAAGGGGAGGTCAGCATCATATTCCCACTGGCTTCCCAAACTGTCCTGAAGTTCCGGGTCTGGTAGAGATGTCACCTCCCCAGTGGCAGCTGCAGGAAGCTGAAGCAACTGAAAAGAAAAACAGCATACTGGGGCAGGTGGCCTGTGAAAGGGGTGGGATAGAGAACTCAGGAGTAGAGTTGGCTTGCTACAGGCTAGCTCAGATACCTTTCTATTACCTACACCAGAGAGTAGAGGAACAGAGAGGCTCCCCATCCCAAAGCCACACAGCACATTTTGAAAAGGGAGAGAAAGAACCTCGGACAGTGCTCAGGCAATATCCTTAGTTTTTTCTGGAATATTCTTAACTATGTAGACCTTAGTCCTTCCCTGAACTATCCCATTTAATCCCAGAAACAAACTCTAGTATGAAGGCATATTTATTTATTTATTTATTTAGTATTTAGACAAAAACTTGCTTAATTGTCCAGAATAGCTTAAAATGTGTGATCCTCCTGCTTCAGTCCCTTCAGCCAGGAAATGCAAGTCTGTGTCACTGGGCCTCCATTTTATTTTTAAATTTATTTATTACTAGTGTGCATATGTCTATGTGTATGCCTGTGTGTGTGTGTGATGCATGATGTGTATTTATGGGCACAAGTGACATCTTGAGGCTATGGAGGTCAGAAGTGAGTTCTCTGCTCCTGCTTTTATGTAACTCAGGAGCAAGAGGCTTTTCCCCTCAGTCTTAAGCCTATGTTTTAAAAACGTTTTGTTGTTTTGTTTTTTGGGTTTTTTTTTGTGGGGGGGGGGTCTGTTCTTTTCCTTTGTGTTCTTTTTTTCTGTCTCTTTTCTTTTTTGCAATGTTGAAAACTGAACCCAGGGCCTTGTACATGCTAGGAAGGCATGCTAACACTGGCCTTCATCCCCAGAGCTTATAGCTGTGATTTCACTATGTCCATTCTAGAGATGTAGAAACAGAGGCTCTGGCAGGCCTAGTAATTTGGTGCAGGTACCACAGTGGGGAATGTGAACCAACCTCCTGGATTCAGACTCCTGAGCCTATGTGGCTGCTGTTCTCTGTTTCGCCTGGAACTTTTCTCTGCTTTTATCCTGTCTTGGACACAGCCTGAGTGGTGCTGAGTCCCTAACTTCTGCTTTTCTTCAGCGAATAGCTTGAAGTCAACTCTTAGGTATTGACTGAACCTCAGTCTCCTGAGCAACCAGGCAGGCCATTTTAAGCATCACTCCTTATCCCAAGGCAGCAGAGATCCCCAGTTCTAGAACATTCTAGAGAAAAAGACAAGGATTATCAGCCTGGTACCCATTTTTCTGATGTGCACTCAATATGAATCAAGTTCCCTTGGCTATCAGCTCTCTGGTTATAGCTTCACTGTACTGTGAGAACTTGACTTCCACGGATGTGCTGAGCTTAGGGGGATGGGCTGAGGTGAGCCCTCTGGCTCCTCCCACTAGCAGTGAGACTGGAAGAAGCAGGGGAAAGGTGAGGGAGCTGATTTTACTGCCTGCATTTCCTGGGTGCAGGGAACTCCCCAGATGAGGCTCATAGGCAAGGATTCTCTGAGCTGGTGGAGCAGGAGCGAGCAGTGCAGAACCAGTCAGATCAGCCTGAGATAATGACTTCTTGTCTCATAGCAAAAGACACACACACATCCCCTGCTGGATTTCACTCCCAACTCCAGCAAATCTGTTCTCTTTATGGGACCCCAGTTTCCCCAGCAGAAAATACGAGGATCAGACGGGCTGTTTTGTTTTGATTTTATTTTCAATTGTATTGCTTTTCTTAAAACTTAGCAAACAGAGTGGAGGGTCTCGCTATGACAATTCTGTACACATAAATAATTGTGCCTTGCTCATATTTGCTTCCCTTCTGCTTTCCACTGCCCTTCCTGCCCTTCATTATTTTCTAATGAATGCCTCCTCTTCCTTCTTCTGGTACCTGGGTTGGAACTTACAGCATTGCTCGTCCCAGGCTAGTGCTCTACCATTGAGATACATCTGCTACAGAGCTGCATCCAAGACCAGCTGGGTTTCCTAAAGGGCTCCGCCATGGTCTGAAAGGGACATGTTCTAGGCTTAGGTCTTTGGCACTGAGGTCTAGACCTTTGTAATATACACTAGAGCTGAAACAGGCCAAAAGGCCAGTAGCAAACATGATTTTGGTAACTGAGCAAACTGAGGAATTTCAGGGGCAGGTCTGTCAGAGTGATCCGACTGCTGCTGCCCCAAGACTGGCAGGACCAGAGAGATAAGCTGACCTTCTGAGCTTCCAGTGCAATCTCACAATCCCAACTCTCAATGCTCCTGGAAAGCACCCCATTTTTTGACTGTTTGCAATAGTCAGTTCTTGATGTATAGCCTGAAATGAAGATGGATATATCCTCCGTATTCCCGCCCTGAGGGCAAACTGTTTATCAGAGAGTACGGTGGTTCTAAGCATAGACTCAGCTAGCACATGGGCATGGGTCTACTTTTGGCTTCACCTTTATTATAGGTCAGACAAAATCAGAGTGGTTATGGCCATAGACACACTTTTATTACAATATCCCCTTAGGAAGATGATTGAACTCACTTTCTTCTACTAAGGGCCTGGAAATGGTCACTGTGACTGCTTCACTGAATGTCTGTTAAGAGTCCTCGAGGTAAACTCTAGAACAGGGGCCCTGTGCATGGTAGCTGGTAGAGTCTTGGTTATGCCTTCTCATGTTTCACAGGATGTGTATAACTTTGTGTGCCACTGAGGATCTGTCCTTTGTTCCCAAGACTGCCCTTGGTGTCTGTGCCAGAGAGACAGGTGGGAAGCTGGCTTTGGGACTTGAGGAAAGAATCAGATGAGAAGACAGTTCTGTATGGGACTTTGGGAACACTAATCCAGTTGTGCCCTGAAAGGGTCCACAGCCTGGAATGGAGAGGTCCCAACCATGGGAAACTCACTCCTCAGCAGGTTGACCAGGGTCTTGGGTGGACTCTCTTCGGGGTGACATTCCCACTCCAGCTAGAGCTGGTATGAAGGTGAAAAAGCCCCTGAGAGAGCCTATGAGTTACTGGAGAGCAAAAGCCCAGATGTTGAGAGGGCATCCTTGAGGATGGGACAATGGCTGAGAGTTTAGCTGGGCCCCTACGTGATGTGGGAGGCATCAGTACCACAGGTTGGAATTTTGAAGCCAGACAATGTGTATTAGTCAAGGTTTCCTAGAACAACTGCTCCTATAGAGTGAATGTATATTAAAAGAATTTTTGGAATGAGCTTGTATTGTAGTAGTAACAAGTTATATCGCTCCTCTGGGGTTAAGAACTGGGTAGTTACTTGGTCCTTGAGGCTAGGCACTTCCACACTGACTGTCTTACTCTGGAGAGCCTAAGAACCTGCTAGTTGCTTTGTCCATTGAGACCTCAGCTGTCCCAGTCTGCTGCTCAAATCCAGGAGGGTTCCTGCAGAACAACTGGTCCTCAGTGTATGAGAGAATCTCAGAAATGTTGGTTCTGTCTGTCACCTGGGAAGGAATCTGCTATAGGAGAAACGGGGTAAATTAGCTCGAAGCAAGAGGGAAGGCAGAGTGAGCAAAAGGCCAGTAATCTTCCTTCCGCTGTGCTCTCTTTTTTACCCGGGCTAAGACCTGAAGGTGCTGCCTACTTTTGAGATGGAATTCCCCCATCAGTTAAAACAAACAA
Organism: Grammomys surdaster; assembly: GCF_004785775.1. Lineage (NCBI taxonomy): Eukaryota > Metazoa > Chordata > Mammalia > Rodentia > Muridae > Grammomys > Grammomys surdaster. Next base: position 2,839,970 of record NW_021604732.1, read on the forward strand.
ACAAACAAACCTCAGGTGAATCTCCCTCCATCCCCTCCAGGGAATTCACTGAACGCTGACATTAAAACCAATCACAATCTTTGTGTCCTTGAGCAAGTAGACACACTCCATTTCTTTGTCTGTGGAATGGGGATTTTAAAAAGTCACCTATTTGACAGGAGGTCCTAATATTTGCTAAGTTCATGCAAATGATGTCCTTGGTGATAAAACAGCTAAAAGCATAGAGAATTGGAAATATATATTATTTTTTTTTCATTCTGGTCTGGTGTTTGGGTGGAGCTTTGGAGCAGTGGAAACTTGAAATCCAAGTCAGAGGTCTATCCCAGCATCTTTAAACCATGCTCTCACCCTCAGAGTGGCTTTTAACATGCTCTTCCCTCCAGGTTCCATAGTCAGCCTCTACTGCTCCTCTCAAGAGGTCCTCTGTCAGATTGTGAGAGGCATCAGCCCTGAAGAACCCAACAATGCCACCTTGATCACCTGGCAAGAGAAGGTCAGGAAGAAGTATGGCTTCTACATCGGTGTGGGCCTCGCCTTCCTCTCCTGCTTCCTCATTGGCACCAGTGTCATCCTTAAGAAGAAAGGCCTCATTCGGCTTGTAGCCACAGGGGCCACAAGAGCAGGTAGGCTCCCCAGGCTGGAGGAGATGAGTGAGGGGCATCCGGGTGGATGACTTTTGTTTACAGAGACCTAAGCTATAATCTGAGGATGGGGCCTTTGATGGGCCCTGGAGGCTCATTGTCAACCCCCACTGAGAATCCTCACTGCCGATAGATAGCTGGAAGCCTTCCTTTACAATCCAGTATTTCCTGAGAATTCCATGATGTATACTTTAGGGTAAAGAGAGAGAAGCTTCAGGATCAGACAGGAGACTCAGACACTCCAGGCTTAACCTTAGCTTAGACTCTTACCAGCCAGCCCTACTGGAAAGTCACACCTTCTCCTGTGAAATGGGAATCACAAACGCCCCAGCCCACACCAGGCCAGACTCTCAGGAGCCCGTGCACATCCAGCCGAACAGCGGCACAAGTGCCAAGTCATGCTCATATGGAAGACTGGGCGTGATTCTCTGAGACAATCCCCAGGAAAGGAAATCACACATAAAGGAATTCATATCATTTGTTGAACTCATATCATTCATTGCTTGCTCACCGTGTACTAGGGTGCAGTGTGAGACCTTGGGACACAGACTCCTGCGGTACATCTGATCAAGTGAGAGAGACAGACAGCCGACAGGAAATCATCCTGTGGTGTGCTGAGTACCTTAATGGGGGCGGGGAGAAATACAGGTTGCTATGGGCGTATTTTAGAATATGTAAAGCTCAGATCTGGGTACAGAAGGAAAGTTTTCTATAAAAGTTGATTCTTATGAGACCTGAATGATGATGAGCCAGCAGGGAAAGGGGATAGGTGAGACCTAGCTGGATGTGAAACGGAAGGCAGCTCAGGATGGCCTGAGAGTGCAGGGGCAGATGAGCCAGCTCAACAGGGTCATGTAGACTTGGCTACAGAGTTTGAGTCTCATTTGAAGTGGGAACGGATCACGTTCATGATTTGCAAAGGATCCCTGGTTGCTGGGGAGAGACTGGATTAGAATCCTGGAGTAGAAGATGTGGGAGGGTATTATTACCATGGACAAGCAGATGGAAGTAGGGCAGTGGGGCTGGAGATGCTGTAGATTCCAGACATAGTTTGGGGAGGTGGAACTCACCTGCTTTGATGTTCTCTGCCTCCCAGGGGAGGGTAGAAGTATGTGACTCAGGTTTCTGACTTGAGAAACTGGGAGATGATGGCATGGTATTCTGCAATGAATATAGAGGGAGAAACAGGTTTGGGGAAGATGACCTGTTCTTGTTTAGACCTGTTCATCGCCTCTTTCCCATGAGACACTGTGCTTTACAGATGCAGACCGTTCCAATTACCTTTCTGCTTTCTTGATTGTTGTTAGTGGGGTCTTAGGCAAGAAATGTGTTTTTATATACTCCAATTTCCTCATCTATAAAACAGACAAAGGATAGCACTAGTTTGGCAGGTGTGGTGGTGCATTATCCTAGTTTGTATTTTATTGTCATGATAAAAACACACTATGAGCAAAAGCAGCTCGTGGGAGGAAACAGTCCATCCATGAAGGGCAATCAGGCAGGAACTGAAGCAGAGGCCATAGGACAGGCTACTTACTGGCTTGCACATCATGGTTAGCTCAGCATGTTTTCTTTTTAGACAACACAGGACTACCTTCCCAGAAATGGTATCAGCTACAGTGGCTGGGCTCCCCCATCAAACATCAATCAAGAAATGCTCCACAGACTTGCATACAGACCAATTTGAGGCAGAGACCAATACTGAAGGTCCCTGTTCCCAGATCACTCTAGCATGTCAAGTTGACAAAACACTAACCAGCATAATACCATCCCAACAGAGATGGAGTGGGAAGGATCATGAGGCCAAAGCCAGCCTCCATTACATAGTGAGTTCATACATATGATTTCTCTAAACTACTGTCAAGGTTCTCTAGAGTCACAGAACTTATGGAATGTTTCTCTATATTAAGGGACTTTATTAGAATGATTTACAGTTTGCAGTCCAACTAACCTAACAATGGGCAGCTGTAAATTGGAAGTCCAAGAATTTAGTAGTTTCTCAGCCCTACAAGGCTAGGTGTCTTGGCTGGCCTTCTGTATAAGCTAGAATCCTGAAGAAGGTTCCAACAGATATGCTGGCAAGTAAATGAGAGTAGGTGAAGAAGAGTGAACCCTTCCTTTTTCCATTATCCTTATGTAGGCCTCCAGCAGAAGGTATGGCCCAGATTAAAGGTGTGTGCCACCATCCCTGGACTTGGAACTTGCTCTGTCCTGGGCTGGCCTTGAAATCAGAGATCTGCTTGCCTCTGTCTTCAGGGATTAAAGGCATGTACTGTCTTGCCTGGGTCTAAAAGTTTCCTGGCCACTACACCTCAAGATCTGGATCAAAAGCGTGTGTCATCCCATGTCAAGATCTGGATCAAAAGCCTCTGTCTTTCAGCCTCAAGATCTGGATCACAGGTGTGCCCTCCATTTCTGGATTGTAGTTCATTCCAGATGTAGTCAAGTTGGAAACCAGGGATAGCCATCACACCTACATAGTTCCCTACCTCCCCTGTTAAGAAATGAGAGGGGGAGAGGGACTCAACAGTTCAGTGGGAGAATGCTTGTTTAGTGTGTGCAAGGTTCTGGGTTGGATCATCACCTTTGAGAAATAAAAAGGAAGGAGATGAATCATGTCTGAATAGTGTCATGTACAAGGTGAACGTGTCTTATGTAAAATGCTCAGAAACAAAAGTGTTGGGGTATCAGATTTGTTATTCATATTTAGGAGTATTTTGCATATGCATGAGGATACCTTAAGGATGGGACTCAAGTCTGAAAGTAAAACTCCTTATGTCCCCTGTATACCTTTTACAAAGAACCAAAGGTGATTTTACATTGATGGTTAATAACCTTATGCATGAAAATGATTTAATGCAATAGGATTTTCTATCTCAGGTGCTATGTTAGCATTCAAACAGATTGGGATTTTTGAGGCATTTTACTTTAGAGAGTTTTAGACCAGGGGTGCTTGGCTGTAACATTTTTAGAAAGAGCTGTGTCCTTAGCTCTAGTACCTAGATCAGCGTTACCTAAGCAGGTGGATCTAGCTAGGCCCATGGTGTATTCCAATTTAGAGAACTGGGCTTGGGATATAGCTCAGTTGGCAGAGTGATAACCTGGCTTGTACAAGGGCCTGGGTACCATCTCAGCATCACATAAAAACAAGACTGGTACATGCCCATAATCTAAGTACTCGAGAAGTAGAAGCAGGAGGATCAGAGATTCAGGGTTATCCTTGGCTACATATGGAGATCTAGGCCAGCCTAGATGCAGGAGACTGTGTTTCAAGGAGGAAAAGAAGAAAATAAGAAAATCAGGAGATTCGAGATACATTTGCAGCAAGGGTCATTACTGCCCTTCATTCACTCTATACAAGTGTTTGGCAGACTAGTGACCTTGAGAAAAATGTCTGCTTATGCTCATTGGAGAACAGAGCAAGTGTGCTTGACCAACCACACAGAAAGATAGCTTCCCTAGGGTCTTCCCTGCTCCAATCTACTGTCTCACTGTCTTCTGAGTGTACAGATCCTAGGATAAAATTAATTTAACATGGCAGGGGGAGTAATCCTTTTATGGAACTGATAAAAGCAAAAGAATTTGTGTTTAGAAAAATCAGTATTTAAGAATAGCAACCTCGCCAGGCGGTGGTGGCACACGCCTTTAATCCCAGCACTTGGGGGGCAGAGGCAGGTGGATTTCTGAGTTCGAGGCCAGCCTGGTCTACATAGTGAGTTCCAGGATAGCCAGGGCTACACAGAGAAACCCTGTCTCGAAAAACCAAAAAAAAAAAAAAAAAAAAAAAAAAAAAAAAAGAATAGCAACCTCTCTCTCAGGTCTTTCCACTGCCATTGTCCTTGTCATGGTTACTCACACAGTTGAGCACTGGCTAAGCTGTGGGCGCTAAACAAAGCACACCCAGTTCTTGATGTTTCTGCTGTGATGCAGGAAAACAGCAGATGATAAGCAGATGAGCTGCTATCTTACATGATAAGAAACGTGAGGGGGAATGGCCACCTCAAGGAGAAACAATAGTAGTTAGAGGCCAGACTGGGCACCTCTGGGAAGCGGCAGAGACCTCCATTGTGAGTGTGAATTCAAACACTGGAGGAGAGCATTCTGCACACAGGGAGACACACAGGTGAAGAGCTTGGGTCAGGAAAGAGCTAATCATTCTTGAATATGAAAGTATAGCAGGAGTGTTTGCGGAGGTGGACAGGACAAAGCCTCTGCTCGTCTCCATAAGGGTCAGGGCTTTATCTTAAGAGTAAGTAGAAGACACTGGGTAGCTATATGGAGAAAAGTGGTACAATTTGTACTTTTCAAAATCACTAGCTACCATGCAAGAAGCTAGTTGCTACCGGAAGAAGTATAGAGTCATAGTATCTCATAACAAAGCCATTGCTTCTCCTGGCCAGATGTGATGGAGTAGGAAGTGGTGGTGGCATGCTTTTTGGTGACAGAATCAGCCACACAGACTAGATGCAGGAGGAGGGGGAAAAAGGGTCTCTGCTTCCTACACATGTCATTTACTAAGTTTCATATAGCAAAGAGCAGAGGTACAACGAGTGTCAAGAATCATGTTTAGGGTAGAGACTTGGGTATCTATAAAAGATGTGACAGATGCTGAATGAGTAGTTAGACACGCAGCTGGATTCAAAAGACAAGTCCAAACAACAGATATAAAATAGGGCCACTGGATATAAACACTAAAAGGCAAGCTCTGGGGAACAGTTGAGGGAGTCAAGGCAGAACCCCACAATCTGTCACCAACTTCTAACTTTGCGTCTCTTCCCTTCTACAGTGAATGGAGGCTACGGCTACCTGAAGGACCCAATGTGGTGGGCTGGATTTGCTACCAGTAAGTGGCTTCTTTCTCTACTAAGAACAGTGATCTACTGATAGCTGGGATGGAGATGAAGGGGAGGGCAGATGAAATGGTCCTGTCTCTGTTATAGACACCGGGAGCCCAAGGCCAACTTCCTTGGAAAAATCTTGCCCCTGCAGACATCTTACTCTGAGTGATCACTTTTCTCAGCCCAAGATAAGGCCCCTTCTTTGGAGATAATGATACAGGTGCAGAGGCTTGGGATGGAGCTCGTGTGGGAGAGCACCTGCCTAGCATGCACAAAGCCAGAGCACCACCTAAAACAGACATGGCAAACGTGTCTGTAGTCCCAGCACTCCAGAGGTGGAGGAAGAAGGAGCAGAAGTTCAAAATCACCCTCAATTACAAAGCAAGTTCAATCAAGGCCAGGCTGGGATATAGGAAACCCTGTTTCTTTTGTTTTCTTCTTCTTTTTTCAATGAGTACAAGTGTGTTCTTTTAGCTGCCACTGAAAGTATTAGGATGCGGCTAGCACTTTCTTTTGGCCATAGTCTTGGGCCTCCATCTGGTAGACTTTGGGAACCTAAGGTAACTTCCCTATTCCATGCAATTAAGAGCTTGACTCACTTTGAACATGGACATTCTGCTACCTCGTCTAGATTTGTACACTCTCACATTGCTCCCAATGTCTACCTACCCTTTCTGGCTATCAAAGCCTAATTATTTTAAAAAAAATAATTTATAATAATAATATTTATTATATAATAATAATATTTATTATTTATTTATATTATTATTGTGATGATGATGATAAAGATGATGGTGGTGGTGGTGTGTGTGTGTGATGCACGCATATAGTGGGAGAGGATGTTCTTGCCCATGCACATACATACAAAGACCAGAGGAAGATGGAAGATGTCTTCCCCTAATGCTTTCCGATTTAGTTTTTGGAACAGGGTTTCTCACTGTACCTGAGGTTCACCACTGTTACTAGGCTGGCTGGCCAATAGGTTTGTCTCTGCCCCACCATGCTGGAGATAAAGACACACTCGGCCATGAGTGGGTCTTACATGGGTACTGAGGATTTGAACTCAGGTCTTTTTGCTTGCACAGCAAGTGACCTTAACCACTGAGCCATCTTCTTAGTCCCCAAAGCCTAACTCTTTTAGATAGAAATCAACACCAATAATCTTACAAGTAGGGTTTGATCCTTACCTTGGGCAGAGCTATCCAACACACCATTGCCTTCACATAGGATACCCTGGCTGTGGTCTTCAGAAAAGAGATAGAAAAGGTTCTGTAGGCAAGGGCAAACTAGAGACTCAGATTTTTGGATTCCTGATGGTTCAGCCATTTCTAAGCCTCCTGCTTAGACTATGTCTTTGTTTTTTCTTGCTGTGATAGAACACTGACCCAGAGCAACTCCAGGAGGTAAGGGTTCAGTTTACTCACTGGTTTCTGTAAAGTTACTTTAGGTTCTGTCCATCACAGAGGGAAGCCAAGGGAGGAACTCAAACAACAACTGTAGCGGAGGCCACAGAGGAGTGCTGTCTATTGGCTTACTTCTCTTAGCTCATTCACTTTGTGTTCTTATAAATCACTTGCTAAAATGTGCAACCAAAAGAATGTCCCCATGGGCTTGCCTCTGGGCCAGGTTGGGTCACTCTCCTTCTCAGATGAGAGCAGCTTATGCCAAATTGACTAAAACAACAAAACAACTAATCAGCACAACTGTGCACAGTTCCCCTTGTAGAGAATAGCTCATGGACCAAGTGGTACTCAAAGAATTCGTAACTGCATCTATTTATTTATTTAATAACTGGTTTTCTAGAACTTCCTTTAAAGATAGAGATGAAAACATGTCAGCCTAAGATAAATACTTAACAGAGTATGAAAGCTAAAGTGGCAAAACATGGCAGCTTCTCAGATCACTGTGAGCTCAGGACCTGGGCCTTGCCACCTTTACAGTACAGTGGGAGAACACAAAGTATTGGTCTGACCTTGTCTCCAAGGAGACAGCATCCGGATGGGATCTTACGGAGTGCTGGTCTTGGGTTTTAGGTACAGTTGAACTGACCGACGCCATCTCTGCCCAGATTCATCTGGAATGGACGTGGTACCTTGGAGTCACACAGGCCTCTTTTCCCCTCTAATTTCCTAGTGTCTGCTGGAGAAGTTGCCAACTTCGGGGCCTATGCATTTGCACCTGCGACAGTTGTCACACCGCTGGGAGCACTGAGCGTCCTTATAAGGTCACTATATCCTCTTTTGACACCGCTGGCTCGTATCTGTTTTCATTTTGTTAAGACATGAATTTACCAAAGTGGGAGCAGCTGGAAAGAAGGAACATGTTATTCAGAGCTCCAGGCCCTAGGACTGATGGCTGCCATGGACCTCAGTATTCCCTCAGTGAACTAAGACCATGAGTCCCAGTGTTCTGTTGTTTATAGTGTGTATGTAGAATATGTATATATGAATATGTATCGTGTGTACAGACGCATGTGCATATATATGTATATACCTCTGTGTAAGCTGTCTGTGGGGGGCAGAAGGCAGAGGGCAGAGTTCATTGTCTCTTCCTTAGTTTCTACCTTAGTTTTTCACAATGTCTCTGACTGCCTGGAGCTCACCAATTGGCTATTCAAGAGCTCACCAATTAATTGGTTAGGCTGGTCAGCCAATAAGTTCAGGAATCCTCTGGTCTCTGCCTCCCCAGCACAAGGATTATAGGCACAAAGCAGCACAGCTGATTTTTAGGCGTGTCCTGGGGATTTGAACTCAGGTCCTCATGCTTGCCATCTTCCCAGTCTCAAGTACTAATCCATGCTCAAATCTTAGCAGTTATAGATTCATAAGTCTCGGTGTCAAGCCTTAATTCATCCATATGCAAAATAGAATACTAATGATATACACCCAGAGAGCTAAATGGAACAACATAGTGAATGGATTTAGAAGAAACTTGCTCCAAGCAACCATGGCTACAATTTACATAGGAAAACTACGCATTAAATCATCTGAATGTAAGCCGTGTACTAACTCACTTAATCCTTTCGTTTGTTCCCAAGACCCGGAGGGGTTAACTATTTTGGCCACCGTAACTTTGCAGCAAGTTCTACTTCTTGACCTATTTCTTTTCCTTGGGTGGTAGAGCAAACCTTCTTCTACTTGTGTATGTCAATACGAAGACCCTGTTACCAGGCCAGGATCCACCCTATGCAGTATAATTCCAGGCGCCAGGTGTTAGCTGCCGTGCTATCCTGTGTTGCCTCTCAGTAAAGACTTTGCAAACAACAGTTTTAAAAACTAAAGATGTTAGGTCTGGTAATACAGGAGTAGAGTACTCACCTCGCATGCCTGGCTTTGACTGCTAACATCCCCAAACAACCTAAACCAATAATACAATAAAATAATTACACCTAAGCATTTGTGCCTCTTACCACCCTATTTCTCCCAAGCTATGAACACAGATACTTCTGTGGGGGTTCTTAAAACACATCTGAAGGACACTCTCATTTAGAGACTACTACTTCTGGAGCTCTGGTAAACCCCACCCAACCACACCTGGCACCCATAATCTCTTCTGTGTTGGGTTTTTTTTTTTTTAACTTGGTGATAATTTTGCAACATTTACAATTGTGAAGCAAGTAGACTCCTGATTCTTAGTGTTCAACTAGCCTGACTGGTGTCACTGCTCACAGAAGTGCTTCCCAAATCTGATGTGTTTACAAATTCTCACTCCTGGGATGTTTTGAGAGGTATGGGATTCTCAATTCCTTGGCGATGCCTGTGTAAAATAGTTGAGGCTTGCTACTCCAGTGTTGCCCAATTTGCATATAGTCCCAGGACCACCTACCCAGGGATGGCACCACCCACCAGGAGCTGAGCCCGTCTGCATTAATCATCAGTCAAGAAAATGGCCCACAGGTTTGCCTACAAGCCGAGACCTTTTGATATTACTAGGTCCCAGAGCAGCCAATTCATTTTTAGTGTGAACTAACGCTGCCTTCATAATGCAAATGAGCTCATGACTCATCCCCAGCCTGCCCAGTTCCCCTTCTGTTTCCCTTACTGAGAAGATCAGAAGGAACAGAAATCATATCACCAAGGAGATAGAAGGATCTTACTTAGGAAACATTCTAGAAAGCACAAAAGTTCTCTTTAACATAGAGGAAAACCCATTAGCTTTGTAATAAGATCAAAGTATTGTTCAAAACCTGCCTTTGCCACTTACCAGTCAAAGAACTTTGCTGAATCATTTAAACTTTCAAAAGCTCAGTTTTCTTATCTGTAAACTGGGAGCGGTATATGTTAATTCACGGTGTTGTTAAATTGACTCTTAACACAGTACCTATTAGGAAATACAAGGCCCAAATCATAGTGTCTATTATTATCATTGTGGTGATTTATATTGGCATATGCAAGTGAAAGAGAAGTAGATTCATAATTTATGACCCAAGGAACAGAAATGGAACAAGGAATAGAAATTGCCAGAAAATGCATTTGGAGTGAGTAATGTGAACCTGCAATGTACTCGTTTGGTTTGTTCCATGCTACCAGGTGCACACAAGCCATGGTTGAAAAACATCTTCTAGCAGTACTGCCGGACAATGCGTTCAGTCGATAGGGAGTCAGACAAGAGTACTTTGAAAGGCTCTTTCAGCTTGTCTTAGTTTGCTTTTTATTGCTATGATGAAACACCATTACCGAAATGGGATTTATTGGGCTTACAAACTACATCATGGAAGAAAGCCAAGAACTTGCTTTAGAACTAGAAGCTTGCTCCTCTTGGCTTGTTCAGTTTGCTTTCTTTACACCCCAGAACTTGCTAGTTTGCTTTCTTTACACCCCAGGACTGCCCAGGGATGGTACTGCCCACTGCTCAACCATATCAATCAAGAAAATGCCCTCACAGGCTTGCCTACAGGCCAGTTTGATGGGTACATTTGCTGAGCTGAGGTCACCTCTTCTCAGATGACTCTAGCTTGTGTCAAGTTGACAATAAACCAGCCTTTGGTTTGGGGACGGTTTGCATTTCAAAAATAAAAGAGATCTATTTGTATTTCTGCTTTTCCAGCATACATTACAATCTCCTAGAAATGTGTTTCTGCTTTTGAAAGTGTGGGGTTAGACAGAAGGAATCTAGGAAGCCCTCTACAGAGAGAAGTGAGTTCTGGACTGTTGTTCTCCATAAGTGTTTACTCAGTCCTCATGTGTCTTTTAGGGAGCTGGGATAGATACCCTCTTTCAACCCCTCTTTCATGTCCCCCTATACAGTGCCATCTTTTCCTCCTACTGCCTGGGAGAGAGCCTGAATCTCCTGGGGAAGCTGGGCTGTGTGATCTGTATGGCTGGCAGCACAGTGATGGTCATACATGCCCCCAAAGAGGAGAAGGTCACTACTGTTGCAGAGATGGCTTCCAAGATGAAAGACACAGGTAGGCTTCAAGCACCTGGTTTGCAGGAAACACAAGGGGATGAATTGTGTATAGACTGTCTAATTGGGCTCTGGCCATCTTCATGCTGCCCCCTTGAGGAAAAGGTGAACAACAGAAAGGAAGCTGGATGGTACCTGTTAGCAAGGCTTCCTGGATTGATGTGAATACACAGTATCTATTGTTCATCATGTGCCAGGCATGTCTCTAAATACACATTATTTTTATTATTAAAAACATTTTATGCAAGACGATGCATCAACTCATAGAACAGCTCTTCAAGACAAAAGGAATCCTATTGTTTGGTCCTTTTTTGTTTTTTTTTTAACAAATGAGGAAACTAAGGTCTTAAGAGTTTAGTAACTTGTGTGAGTTACTAAAAGTTGTTACTAAAAGGTCTGAGGTTGGGACTAGAACTCGCCTGTGTCAGGCTATAAGTCCGGGGCCCTGGATACTATCTGCATCCTTCGCTGAATAACTTGTGCCCATCCTTCCTGAAGGGTTCATCGTATTTGCTGTCCTTCTGGTGGTGTCTTGCCTCATCCTCATCTTCATTGTTGCTCCACGCTACGGGCAAAGGAATATCCTCATTTACATCATCATCTGCTCTGTGATCGGATCCTTCTCTGTTACTGCCGTCAAGGGGCTCGGTGTCACCATTCGGAACTTCTTCCAGGGCTTACCAGTTGTGCGGCACCCCCTCCCCTACATCTTGTCCCTCATCCTGGGACTTTCCATCATCATCCAGGTCAACTTCCTCAACAGGGCACTGGATATTTTCAACACCTCGTTGGTTTTCCCTATCTACTATGTTTTCTTCACCACGGTGGTGGTGGTTTCCTCCATCGTCCTCTTTAAGGAGTGGTACACCATGTCTGCTGTGGACATCGTGGGCACCCTGTCTGGCTTCGTCACCATCATCCTGGGTGTTTTCATGCTTCATGCTTTCAAGGATTTGGACATCAGTCAAATCAGCTTACCCCACACACACAAAAACACGACTCCAACTCCTGCCCCAGAGCCCACGGTCATTAAACTAGAGGACAAGAACGTCCTTGTGGATAACATAGAACTTGCCAGCACACCATCACCACAACAGAAGCCCAAAGTATTTATGATCCATTCTTAAAGCCTGGAGTACATGAGTAACAGGAGGCATCCAGTTGTCTAGCCTGACCTCTCAAGTTCACAACTACCTGGTTACTTTCAGCACATCTGTTGACGAGGGCTATTTTTTTTTTTTTGAGATATTCATTTATACCTCACTTCTGTTCCTAGAAGAAAAAAAAATCCCTACCCAGTAAGGTAGGTGGCAGGACTTCCTGGAAATACAACCTTGGTGACTAAATCCTCAAGTTTCTGTTGGAGCCAGCAAGTCCCCAGAGCCTCTTCTCCCTGGTTCCCTCAACACCACCATGTTGTTGGTAGAATTTGACCTGCTGAATGTAGCCCAGCTGAAGAACTTCCCTCAGATATCGGTCATCAGGAAATTCTTCATACCAATTAGCCTGTCAAGCTAGACTTCTCAGTCCTTGGCCCAGGAATGGAGCTTGTGGGGGATTGCAGAGAAATCTGTGTGCCTCATCATGCCAAGGTGTATAGCACATGCCAAGTAGCCTGGTGTTTCTTGTAGACGGAAGCAAGACCCCAGCTGACCTGCTTACTGTGAATACTACCTGACATCTCAGGGAAGTTTCAACTGGCCGGTTCTCCACACACTCCAGCCTGGAGGTCACATCTTATTGTCTGTGCCCCCAGTGGCAGGCACCACTACCCTTCCCTTTCTCTGTCCATCCCAAGACACCAGTCACTGATACATGTAGGCTGTAACCTTAGCACCAACAGCAGGCGATGCCTCCTAGTTCAGCTCTGCTGCTCAAGTCCGTGTTCACCTAGCAGCCTCTGAGAAGAGAACAGTAGTGTGCTGTCATGCTGGAATTTAGCAGAATGAAAATTTTTTTTTGCATCAAGAAGTTGGCCATAATATGATTTAGGGAGGCAGAGGAAAGTATTAGAAGCAATGTCATGGTTGTCAGAATGGATTCATGGGCTCTCTGGAATCCTAGACATAATGTTTGGCCTGACTCAGACCCAAGCAAGGACCAGACCAAAAAAAGGTGTGGGGAAATTTCTGAGCTGTAGCTAGTGGAATTGGATTAGAATCCCAGTGACCCAGTGGGACTGCAGGCCTGACACAGCCTTGTTGGCCCAACTGGAACTGAGTTTGTCTCCATTGACAACCTAGCTGCCCACAATGGACGCAGCATGCCGTGACTCCTCCACCTGCTCTTGGGATCACCTTTGGTGACATCACCATTTGGCCAGAAACAGGCAGAGAATAGCAGCTGGAGAGAGAGAACGGGGTCCTTTTCTTCCTAGCTCCTTACAGCTATGAAAGTGTAGGCTTGACACAAGGACCATAAGAGAGTGAAGTTAGGAGCCAGTTTGTGGTAAAGGGGAAACTTGATCTTCAGTTCAGGTAGCACTGTCAAGCTCCCTGCCTACATCCTGTGTTCACATCTGATTCCCTAAATACAACCACACCCAGGTCAAACTGTATCTGGCCTTGGACAAGCTCTTAGGGCAGATCAACACTCTGGGCCCCCTCTACCTTCCACCTCCAATCCCCAGTATTTTAATGAATGTGGATTTCCGACTGTGACTGAAATCAATGCAACACATTGGATCTTGGGGAGTGGTAGTAAACTGAGGGTTCCGAGATCATAGGCTCTGGGGTCAGTAATAAAGACTTCAGAGTGTGTTTACTTGACAAATGTCCTGACCTTCCATGAACACCGAGCAAATTAACTCCACTGGTCTGTTTCACATGCCAGTCCCTGATCTCCAAAGCAAAGCCCTCCTGTGTCTTCCAAGATCTGTTCTCACTCAAGCAGGGAAAGTTGCTGTATTTCTGAGTACCATTCACTTTGTTAATGGCTATGCCCTTACTAGGAGCCAGGCATGTGGCAGAAAGCATATGAAATATGAAGGATGATCTTCCCTAGCATTTCTGCGAGGGTTTAATGAGGTGACTATCTTATGTTTTATTTTTGTGAGAGACACCATAACCATGGCAACTTTTATAAAGAAAAACATTTCATTGGGGCTGGCTTACTATTCAGAGGTCTAGTCTATTATCGTCATTATTGTCATAGAGGGAAGCATGGCAACACACAGGCAGGCATGGTGCTGGAGAGGCAGCTCAGAGTTCTACATCTGGTTCCACAAGCATCAGAAAGAATGAGACACTGAGCCTGGCTTGTGCTTCTGAAACCTTAAAGCCCACCTCCAGTGACACACTTCCTTTAACAAGACCACACCCACTCCAACAAGGCCACACCCCCGTTAATGCCTTTTCTTATGAGTCTGGGGGGGGGGACCATTTTCATTCAGACCTACACAGTAAAGCTCCTGTAATCTTAGAAAACCTCAAAACTGAGGCTGGAAGGAAATGAGTGTGGTGGTGAAGGACCAGCAGTATGAGCTATCTCCACACAGTCCTGGGGAATCTTAAGTACACACAATCTTGGCCTTTCTGAACCTATCCACTAAGTCCGAGAGACCCACACTAAGTCTCTCCCCTTCATTAAAGCATATCCCTTAGTGAAGAGGTAGTCACAGAGTATCTCAGCTGTGTCCCAAAGGCAATAGTGTAGAAGAACCTTCTAGAATCTAAAGTTTATTAAAGCCTTTGGTGATCCAAGACCTAATGAAGCCAGACAATCTTGAGCACAGGTACGAAGCAGGCAGCCCTCTCCACTGGCCATGAGAAAACCCAGGGCTTCACTGTGGTTCAGGTCATGGCCTACTGGGAAGACTGGTGGTCTGTGTGAAACCTCTGAGACGTTCACATCCCATGTCTTAAGTGGTCCAGGGAGTGGGGTACTGAAACAGTACACACACAAAAGAACTGTCCAAACAGAGAGCATTTCCTAATGACAATTTGTTTTAATTAAATACAAACAAGGAGAAAAAAAAACCTCAAAAAACAAAAAAACAAAAACAAGGCACCATGGCCCATTCAAGTATTTTGCATAGATGTACAAATATTGTAAACAATCAATAGGAGGACATGAGAGGAGAGGACTATTTCCTGTGAACAATCTCCCAAATCAAAAGAAAATTCACATTTGCCCTGGATCCCAGACATAGACACAGTCATACAAGAGGACACTGGGTGCACGACTTTGGAGTGCTGGGCTCGGATTCTACAGAACCTCTCCCTAGCAGGCTGCCCTAGGGAAGGGGTACCATTCCAGTTGGTGTTCCCTGGCTTCTGTGTGGAGTCCTTTGGGTCTGTCATTACACGCATTTGACAAAATGACTAGCCTCCAATTTTAAAAATACAAGTCTCATGCCCACTTTATCAAATAAGCAAATTAATTGAGCCCAGGGAGACACTGAAGGATTACTGCACCATGGCAGGGGGCTATTGCAACAGAAGCAACTGTTGCTTTGCAGAAAACATTCAGGCCCTAACATCTACAGCATCTTGGAGCAGGGGTAGAAAGGGGCTTTTCTCTTATTGGTGGAAGTCACCAAGGCTAGAAAGAACAGAAATCGAGCAGGGAGTTACAACTTGGAAGGAATTAGCCCAGGCTATACCTCTCATAGAAATTGGGAGCTGAGGTTTACAGGTCAGAAATGGCTTTGCAGTTCTATGGTTGGCAGGCAGCTAATCTAGCTTCGAAAAAACATTTACAGCCTGGACCGGGGGATGTAGCTCAGTTGGTAGAGTGTTTGCCTATGTACACATGAAGGTCTGTGTCTGAACCCAGGACCATATAAAGCATAGCACACACCTGCAGTCTGAGCACTCGGGAAGAAACAAGCACTCAGGAGTTCAAAGGTCATCCTTGGTTTTGGTTTTTGTTTTTTTTTTTAAGTGAGTTAAAGGCCAACCTAGGATACATGAGATCCTGTCTTAATTTTTGCTTTTGTAGAGGGTTTTTTTTCCCCTCTGTGTGGCCCTGGTTGTCCTGTAACTTCCTTTTGAGACCTGGCTAGCTTCAAACTCAAGATATCTACCTGCCTCTGTTGGGACTAAAGGTGTACACCACTAAATCCAGCTACAAACCTTCCCTCAGTCCACCAGAGCCTTGGCTTTGACCTGTTCCAACATCTTCTGACATCTCTCTTCAGTGGCCAGGAACAGAGATGCCTTAAACAGTTATTTCTAGTCTTGCTCACTTTCTATGCATAAGAAAAGGCCTTTTCCGTCTCAGATGCCCCCACAAACTTAGTGTAGGTAGACTAAAGAGTTCTGTTGCGACCACTCCCTCTTCCCCATGTGGTAATATTCTTTCATCTCCTAAGTCACAATCCTTTGGGACAAACCCTGTCCTTGAAGTCTAAATACACCTGTATGGAACCCTTCACAATGCAGATGGGAAGGGATTCCTACCTGTGACAGCCTTGCTGGCCTTTGGAAACAAAGCCTAGAATGAAGGTGTACGTAGAGTAGCTGCCAACATTTCTACCAAGTTAAAAAAAAAATCCCGCCCTCTTACACTTCACAGTATAAGTTTATGGGGTGGAGGTGGTATCGAAGTAATGAAAAAGAAAAAAATGGAAGTGACTGCCAAGGAGCAAAGAAATGGGTGTTTTTCTGATATGGTTCAAGGGACTGAAAGCGGAGGGTGTGTGGTGAGAATCAGGGTGGCCTATGTTTCTAGGGCCCAGCCTGTAGTCACTGGCATTTGGTAAAGCACACAAATGACAAACTGATATAGGAGATGGACCGAGGCCTAAGCAAGCATTTGGATCACACTCAGAGAGTGTGAACAGCAATCACCCTGAAAAGAAGAAAGGTGTTTTCCTGAGATCTTTCTACCCCAGGCCATGTACGTCATATCTCCCTCTTGTCTACAATCCCAAGAGCTTACTCTGTGAAGAGATATAAGGAGGCCTCGAGGTGGTAAATGGGGAGTCAAAGCTTGCCTCTTCCTCCGGAGGGTTCCAAGAGCTAACAACTGCTTGCTGTGGGTGGCGGGAAGGCCCCTAGAGAACCCTCTGGAGTGCTATTAGAACCTTTTTAGGGGTGGAAGATGGCCTCTCAGAGGCTAGGCCCAACAAATGTATAAAAACCACTCTAAGTAGTGGAGCACCAAGCAAGAAGTCCACCCAAGTCCCATTCCCAGCTTCTCAGCATTTTCTATGACAATCACATAGGGGCGAGTAACCAGGAGAGAACCGATGGAGGTACATGATAAACCCCTGGTTGAAGATAGTTTGGGGAACCTTGCCCAGATCTGGCTCACCATGGCTGCTGAGAGCGATCTGTTCAGAGTCAACAGTCCCACCTCAGAGCTGACCATCAGGGAGGGGCTGGTGCCCCTGTGTATAGATTACTAGTAGCCAGGATTCCAAACATGCCAGTCCCCCTCAGTATAGCTGTGGATGTCCTGGAGAACCTTACTTAGATATAGGTCAGAAACAAGGAGGAGACCCCTTATCCTGCTGGAGGCCATAAAATACAAGAACATGCAGAGCTGTCTGTCTGTCTCTCTCATTCTCTCTCTCTCTCTCTCTCTCTCTCTCTCTCTCACACACACACACACACACACACACACACACACACACACACACACACAGCCACTCGGCTCAATGCTCTTGAGATCCAGTGCAGGAAGTCCAGTGGCTACCCCATGAGGCAGGATCCTGATTTGCAGGTCACTGGTATATAGTCACTAGCAAGTCAGGACTGCTGTGGTTCGCCACCAAAGCACCATAGGATAAGGATGCTGGAGGAGAAGGTGACACATGGAACATTAGGGATGGATAGCTGGGGATTCTAAATGTCCTTAGCAACCTTTGGCATCATGGCTCAGAGGGGACACAGGCTGACCACTCCCCTCTGCTGTCTACACTACTTACAAATAGTACCTGTCTGAGTCAGAGTGACCCGTGTAAATATGGGGATGGGAATGTGAAGAACGGCAGGGGAGGGGATCATGGCTTGTCACATGCAGCCAGATAGCCAGGAACAGGCACCTTGTCCAAGCCTTGGGGCAGGAATGCAGCAATAAGCTTCCTCAGTCCCTAAAAGCTAAGAGATGGTAAGGCCCAGCCTGGGCAGTCTGGGATCCCAGAGGGAGGCCAATCAGTGAAGCTCCCATGTGTACCTGCCAGCATAGGACCCAGATGGATGCCTTCTCCAAGTTCTGCACAGGAGGACCCCAACTCAAGACTTCCCTGAGCATCGCTGGTAGCTCTTGGCTAATGGGCTGAGGGAGAATTTTCCCCACCCTCCTTCATATGCTTCCCTTTCCTACCCGGGCTGTATATTGCACAGGACAACACTTAGAAGCCATCGGATATGAGTCCCTCTGGGCCTCAGAGGAAGCAGGAGGCACTAGGGCAAGAAAGGAGATTCTGAGGATGAGGGGGCGTTCCAGAAGGCTGCAGAAGCTTCAGAGTGGCCGAGCAGGCTTCTTTCTTCTGGACCTTCCATGGCATCCGGAGTCTTCAATCGCAACCAGAAACTTCTAGACACTTCTAGATCTTGGAGCTAGTTATCCCTCCAACCCTCTGTGATCGGTACTCAGGAAGCTGGAAAGGAAGAGAAAGATGCGACCTCAGTGCTGGCCAATGGGACTGCGGGCAACTGTCCTCTTGCTCTTGTCAGCCAAGAACAGAAGCATGGTCATCAGACATCTGTCCCTGTGGCTGCTTTCTGGGGCTACCAGCTCTTGGAGTGACAGCAATTGTGTGCCCACCCCCAAAGCTGGAAACTTGGCCCCTACCCTCTTTCCGTCAAGTTTCAGTACAATAGTTTCCCAGTGCTTCATGGGAATATGGACTGGAAGCCAGCTTTCTTGCCTCACTGCTTCTGACCCAACTCCCCAGACTAAATTGAGGACATGGCAGCCAGAGGGGAACATTGAGGAGAGGGACATATGTTGACAGGCTTGTGTAAACTAATGGCTTTGACCTTCATAGCAATGTTATGGAGCTGGTCCCTGCTGCTTCTTAGGCCTTTTTAAAAATTACCTTGAACTGCCTTGCTGGCCAATCTTAAGCCTTCTTATCAAGAAAAGGACTTTCTCAAGGTGGCCTATCAGAGCTCAGGTTTCTGTGTGATGCCCTCATTTTCGAGTAAATTCAAACCTCCCTTTGTTCATGTAAGGTACAGCCAAACAGACCTCCATCCAAGCAAGGCTAAGTGTTCATTTTTGCTTCTGTTCTAGAACCTCAGTTTGGACAACGAGACTGTGTTCTTAGCCACACACTTCCCCTCTGCCCTTTCTGGGTCCTTCTGTGGTCTCACCTTCGGAACAGACACTGCTGGAGGCCTGGGAGGCTGAGGACCAGTAGTAGGGGGCTGAAGCAGGGAAGTGTTTCCTGGCCTGGGAACGGTCCTTTGGCCCGGCACTGGATTCGCTGGAAGTGCCTTCTGAGGTGGTCGAGGCCTGGATAAATCCTGGAGGGAACAAGAAGTCTTACTTGAGAGGCTCCCTTTAAAAGAAAATACGCCTAATATCTTATGGATCACAACCAAAATAACTTACAGACTGGATTGTCTCATTTTTAAAGGACTCGCCTGTGTGTGGATATATAATATAGTCACATGCTAAGAAAAATAAGACCCTATGGAAAACAAGTTGGCTATCTCTATTAAAATTACAGCTATGGGCATAGCATGATAAGGCACACTTTTAATTCTAGCACTCAGAAGGGAGAAACAGGTGGGTCTATGAATTCAAAACCTTGTCTTAAAATTATTTTTTTAAAAAAAATGTCTTTTCCTGATGTGAAAAATCCCACTTCCTGTTAACCACGTTAGAGACTGTTAGCACAAGGCTGCAGAAGGATGGTTTGCAAGGATGTCTCTGTGCACACATGGTTTATATAACACCAGAGAACCTAGACACTTCCAAAATGTCCACGGTGGGAGAAAAATGTAAACTTATCCAGTGATGAGGGCAACAGCATGTACAAAGGGCAAAGCAGCAGAATCTGGGCTAATGAGCTGCAAGACAAGCTGACACGGACCCGACCAAGGAGCACGTATACAAACCTGACCACCACATGACTGCCTAAGGCCAGCGGAAATGAACAGAGGTGGGTGGACATGATCCAAGAAAACAGAATGAACGCTGCGTGCGTGCATGCGTGCATGCATGCATGCGTGAGAGAGAGAGAAAGAGAGAGTACATGTATGTGTATGTTCGTGTACACACGTGTCTGTGTGTGTGAGAGTATGTGTGCATGTGCATATGAGAGAGAGAGAGAGAGAGAGAGAGAGAAGAGACAGAGAGTCCAGGTGTGTGTTCGTATGCACACGAGTCTGTGTGTGTGTGAGAGTATGTGCGTGCGTGTATGAGAAGGAGAGAGAGAGAGAATGTGTATGTATGTGTAGTGAGAGTGTGTGAGAGTTTGTGCACACATGTGCACAATTTTAACTAATTTTATTTTAATTAGTTTATTTCTCCCCTATTAACATAAATAATTTACCAGGCTTTTATTTTCTTTTCTCTAGCCATCTCTGACTAGAACTGAAATAGGGGCAGGGCGGGGCACCTTTTCTGTCTGATTCATGGAGACATCACAGGCTTTTGGGAGCAGCTAATACTACTCAGGAAACAGACAACACCAGAAACATAAGTATAAATGAGCTAATCAAATTTCTCAAAAACAGATATATACTTCTGTATTACTTGAATTTTTTAGTATAAAGAATTATTGCTGTTGTTTTGAGTCGGGGTTTTTCTACATAGCCCTGCCTGTATTGTAACACCATGTAGATCAGGCTGGCCTTGAACTCAGAGCAATCCACCTGCCCTGGCCTTTCAAGTGCTGGGATTGATGGCATGCACCACCACACTGGGCTATTAGTATTATTTTTATTATGTATATGTGTGAGTTTATGCCCTATATGTTCAGAATCCAGAAGATTCCATGGAACTCATTGATGTCAGTGCTGGGAACTGAACCCTGGTCCTCTCCAAGAGCAGCGAGTGCTCTTAACCACTGAGCAATCTCTCCAGCCCCAACTAATCAATTTTTTAAAAAAACAAATATGTGCTTTTTTTTTGTGATTGGAAAACCAAAATGTTTTGAGTCAAAATCATGGCCTGCCCTTAAGCTGGTGGGACTCGAGAGAAGCCAGTTCCTTGACCTGCCTATAAGGGGCGCTCCTGAGCTCCATGATAGGCACAGGGCGAGTGTGCAGGGGGCAGACACATTGCAGAGTTGGTTTTCCTACACGAATGACTTCTCAGGATAAAACCTGAAGCTGAGAAAGAAAAGTCGAAAATGTCTGAGACCAGAAAGCTGCTGCACACCCTTGAGCTCTACCCTTTCTGGGAGGGGTGCTGTTCTGGGAGGGTACAAAGTACAGGATAGAACCCCAAGTGGACCAGAGAGCTCAAGTCTTCCAGGGAAAGACTGCGGGGTATAGGTGACAGTTGAGAAACTGCAGACTGAGCCACTGGTGGCTGTTATCTGCCTTGGAACCTTATCAGAATGTCTGCCCTGGGCTTTCCAGCACTAAGCCTCCCAAAGAAGCCGTCTGATACCAGAAGCTAATCCCTGGTGTGAGAATAAACAGAGCCAAAACTTAACACTACAGAGGACTTTCTAACCTGCAGCAAGCAAGGAGAACATGATGAGATCTGCTAAACTACACCCCTCCAAAGGCAGCAATGCCAACTTTATCCAGTGAGTCCATTCACAGTCATAAGGTGTACTCCCCTGAGCATGCTCAGTTTAAGGTCATAGTTTACAACGATAGTAAAAGCTGGCCCACTTTGGGGCATGCAGGACTCAATGCCATGGAGCAGTGTTTAACATGATTAGGTAGAAATGAGTCTGGGTATGCTGAGTTTGCACCAGAAAGTTTCAGATGCAGTCAGTCCCTCCCCTGCATGGATTTCTATGTCACATCCTGGCCCCATACACAGGCACTTGCAAGGGGCAGTTTCCCAGCACAGAACCCAACCTGATACCTTCACTGTCTCATGCTCTAGGGACCATACCAAACCTGAAGCTGATCATGTGGTGGTTGTGATCAGAGAAACATGGGCCCTGGGGACCTTTGGATCATACCAAGAAAAAGCAAACACAATCAATTCTAGAGACCACTGCCTAAGAAATGTCCACGTCTTCACTGGGGAACCTATACCAGAGTATACATGCTAAGCAGACAGGCCACCGTGTTATAGTTCCAAGTTGTGAGCATCAGCTACACAGAAGGGGACAGTCTAGACCCATCACCTCCCAGAGACCCCCTTAGGCAAGCGAGACATCATGGTGCACCCTTTAGTAAGACTCTTCGGTGAGTGGGAGCTAACTAGTAGGTACAATTTGTAGGACTGAGTACAATGAGAGAGACACTGGGTACTAAGATCAGCCTTACTAGGTGAGAGAAGCCTCTTGGGAGGAGTGTTATCTAAGGTCACAACTGAGGGTGAATAGGAATAGGCCAAGTAGAGGAATGTGTGTGTGTGTGTGTGTGTGTGTGTGTGTGTGTGTGTGTGTGTGTGTAAAAACAGCCTGTGCAATGACCAGAAGAGGACAAGATCTTGAGAAACTGAAAGAAGTTAAGTTGGGGTACAAAGTGGGTGGAAATGAAATAGGAAAAAAGCATCATGTAGCTTAGGGACTGTCCAGGAGAAGAGGAGGAGGAGGAGGAGGAGGAAGAGAAGGAGGAAGAGGAAGAAGAGGAGGAGGAGGAGGAGAAGGGAGAAGAAGAAGAAGAAGAAGAAGAAGAAGAAGAAGAAGAAGAAGAAGAAGAAGAAGAAGAAGAAGGAAGAAAAGAAGAAGAAGAAAGAAGAAGATTAGTTGTAGTAGCAGCAGCAGTAATAGTCTTTTGGTTTGTTGGGACAGGGTTTCTTTGCATAGCCTTAGCTGTCCTGGGACTAGCTGTGTAGAATAGGCTGGCCTCAATCGCAGAGATCCACCTGCCTCTACTCCTGAGTGCTGGGATTAAAAGTGTGCACTCCTACCAACCAGCTGGGAAGATACTTCTTACTCTTTATTGCTAAACCTCTGGAAGCCCATTGAATTCACCAGAACAAGGATGATCAAATCCAACCAGTGCATCATGCCAATGACTCTCATTGCAGGTGGCCTGTTATGGGCCATGTCCCCAGCCTAGGGTTGCCAAGAACCCACTTACCTGGGACAGTAGGCAGTTAGGTGCAGGGGGCATGGGCCGGGTTGGGGGAGGCCTCCTGGCTGACTCCTTTCTTTCTATTTGAGCTCCCGCCGTTGGGGAGCTCCCAGAAGTCCTGTTCAGATGTGCTGGCAATGGTACAGGTGGGGGCTCAACACGCAGGTAGTCTGGAGGGGGCCGGGGAGGAGGGTGGGAGGGCTTCCGGAGAGTTTCAGGGGTGTTAGTCACCTGTATGAAGAAGACACAGAGCAGCTGAGATAAGGAATCCTCTCTAAGTGTATGTCTCAATGAAGTGACCAGAGCCTCATCTGAAGGTAAGACAAGCTGACCTTTGGATTCCAAGCTGTAGATCCAACTGCCAAGCCCCTAAGATAGCTTTCATTACTATAGCCCCGTGTGCACACATACGCACTTAAGAAAGCCAAACAGGGATTAAGGGAAATCAATCAGGTTCAATGGTGCAAAGCCCTTACCTTTCGCTTGCCCTGGGGTGTTTGCAACTTGAAAGTTGGGTTGGCATGGCCAGTTCCACCATTCTGAGACACCCTGAAGGGACAACTGGAAACAAGGAAGAGGGGACAAGGAGGAGGGAGATGTTCAATGGTGCGTGTGGACTAAAAAATCTGACCCAGGCCAATGGACAAATCTAATTAACCCTCCTCTGGAAAGTGGGATAATCCTCTGAAACCCATCTCCTAAATAATAAATAAGTATACATACTGCCAATGGAGAAGCTCAAGGAAGGGCTTCTGCCTTGCACAGAGCAGACCTCTCCCTCCCCAATACGGAGGCAGAGGTTTCCTATCACTAGGCATCATGTACCCCTCCCCCTCCCCCTCCAGCATGGATACAGAAGGATTCGGGGCAGAAAAAAAAATCCCTTCCGGTGTAAGTACATTTAACAGAACTCTAGGGACTGTGGCACATCAATGTCTCAATGAATTAATCATTCGTCTTCTTGGGTTAATGTCTAGTTATCTCTGTGACTGATTGAGCTTGTCATCCCTCTCTGTTGCCTCAGCTTCCTGCACTTTAGAAATAAGATATAAGTTAGCCAGGCAGAGAACGGTAAATAGATTTTATGTCATACCTCAATTTGAACTGGCTAAGGGAGGAATAAGAGTGAATGACCAGGCTCAGTAGAAATCACTTGCAGCCATTACCTAATAACATCTGCCATGGTGACCGAGCAGGACTGAAGGGGTGAGGGTGGCACGTTCCCTGCCTTCGCCATCCCAGAATTAGACCCATCACCACCAGCCTTTCCACAAGGGCTGGCCACAGCACCCTGTCCCACCTGAACTGCTGTCGCAGCTTGAACGGGAGCGCTGAGGGCTTGCCCAACTTGTGGCTCTGTCGGTAACAGTGGCACAATAGCACCAGGACTGCCAACACGAAGAGGGCCGAAAACACACCCGCGATCACTGGACCCACGCCTGCAGGAAGTCAGCACAATGAGAGAATTAGTGGCCGTTCAGGCAATAGTAACACGACAGAGCCTCAGTTCCCTTTCAGAGACTCAATTCTCATTTTATTTGTGCAACTTATTTTAAACAAACACAACTACATGCAACACCCACATTATATACTATTGGGGCCTAATGCCAGCTGAAAGAGTCAGGCCCAAGGGCTTTTAAAGACAGTCCCCACAGTCATTTCTGTTCAGCTGATGAGATTTTTCCCAAAGCAGTTCAGACGCCGTCATTTACCATCAGCTTCCAGCTAATGGATTTTCATAAAGTCAGCCAGCATCACAATTTTCTTGGACACAGAGCAACGGCCAGAAAATACTGGCTCAGACGCCTCAGGACTGAAACTCTCACCCTGGACCCTCAGCCTCATGGCTGGGTCCAAAGCCATCTCAACAGTTCTACGAGTCATAAATTTAAATATACACAGTACGCCTGCGTCAGTGACGCCCCACGACTCTATTCATGGTCATTACATAGTCAGGCCCTTCCTTCTTGTCTGTTTTCATTTTATTATAGCCCAGACTGGCCTCAAAGTTGCAGCAACTCTCCTGCCTCAGCCTCCTAAGTGCTGGGATTACTTTTGCCATTATTCAAAAACAAAATCTGGAAACCACAGGGATCGAGTCCCCCAGGCCTCCCCTAAGAACTATAAAACTTGTCTGTTTTCCCATTCCTTAACCTTTATTCAACAAAAGGCAAAATAACCAATACAATGCACCCCAGGATTGTGGTTATTTCAAGTGTCCCTAAAAGGACTAATTATTACTTACTCCCTCAAATAATTGTGACTATCCAATAACCTACAGTCTCCCTTAATCAATCTCTCTCTCTCTCTCTCTCTCTCTCTCTCTCTCTCTCTCTCTCTCTCTCCCTCTTCTCTCCTAATAAAAGGACAGGAAGGCAACTAAGCCCAGGCCCCATAGGAAGAACTAGCATCCTTCCACTCAGCGTCTTTCTTGGTTCCCTCCCTGTAGAATCTGGGGAGTGAAGCCAATTTAACTTGGATTTTCTGTAACAGGCAAACCCAACCTATGGCCACAGTCCCTACATATAGCTATGAATGCTATGAATGCAGCCCAACACGTTTGTAGACAATGATGCCATATTGCAATGTCAACAGGCTGGAAGCTCCTGCCAACCAACCCGTTATCCTCTGCCTCTCTCACAAAGGCAGAACACTTACTCTTAGGGGGCAAAGGACCACTGTCAATGCTGCCACCGTCTCCCGGGGTGTTACAGAAAGGTGGAGCCCAGCCAGAGTTGCAATGACAGTTCTGGTTGTTGTTGCAGACCTGGAGTGAAGGGCCACAGATGTATCAGCACCCAGGAGAGCTGTAACCTCCCACAGGGCATGCCCCGACGACACCCAGGAACCCAGACCTCTGCAGGTACACACATACCCCGTGACCATTGCACTTCTTCCCACAGCCTTCCGTCTCAAAGAAGGAGGTGTTCCTGCATTGCCCCTCAAAGCAAATCTGCAACAAAAAAGAGCAGCCATCAGTAGAGCAGCAGGGACGTGGGGGAGGCTTGGGGTGTGGGAGGTTTGTCCTTAGGATGAATGGGAACCCCAAAACATATCTCGGGGTTATATATTTAATGAGAAACCCAAAAGGCCTCAAAAATCAGGACAGTGGGTAACTGAATTCTGCTATCACCTTTGTGATTAGGGAAGAAATAACGAACACTGCTGAAATGCTACATTCAACAGTGAGGACATGTTTATAGCCTAGCATCATGTTGATTATATGCCACCCAACAGTGAATGTGGACTAATTTTAGTATTATGCCTAAAAATAATGATTGTGGCAGGAGTTTACTCTGGGCTGGGCATCGTACCATGGGTTTCCTCTGTGTTTATATTTCACTAACACAATTTAATACACGAGATCGGTGGCATCATTTTCCTTGGGTTTCCCTAACCACTTCTATTTTATGTGACAGCAAATGACATGCATGACAGTGATGCCTGCATTTACATGCATAATCCATAGCCTATAGATGGGTGCTTATCAGTGGGATGGATGCTATTACTCTGGGAGCTGAGCATCATTCCCCCAGAGCCCATACTTCTCAATCTCTGTCTCTGCCTCTTGGTTTCTGAGTGAGGTTTAGGGAAGGACTCACATGGTTGTGGCCACACTTGGTCCCAGTCATCACCAGCCCTGGGTCCAGCATGTCACCTTCCCCTTCCTCCTCCTCAGGACCCCGGTAGACATGGGTGCCCCGACAGTGGATCCGCCTCCCGTTCAAGGTAATGGTGGTGTCAATAGATACTGCGTTGGATTCCAGGGGCCTGGCCTGGGTGCTCTGGCATTGGATCTTCCCACACTTGGCATCCCTGGGTCAGGAAAGAAGACAGGATCAGAGGCTGGAAGAGTTGGGGAAGAGCTGGGGCATTGCAGAGCTTCGTCTAAGCCAAGTCAGCAGGCTTCAGTGGAGCAGAGCAAAGGAGAGAGTGGGTTGGAACCCAGGAGAGACCTAAGGTAGACTCAGACCCAGAAAAGGTACAGGTTTCTTGTCTCTCAGCAGACCTAAGCCAAGAGCTCAACTTCAAATGTCCTAAATCCAAGGACACCTGAATGACATGAATACTCAGTCATCTTTATCCCAAAACCATTCTCCAGGCACTCCAACTAGGAGCTGGGTTTCCCTCTGCCTCACCGTTCTTCGTTGTTCCCAGAGTTGAGCATTTTCAACCCCCGTCAATCTTCCCTCCTACACAGCTCCCCTGACTTTCATTATTACCCTCTTTCTAGCCTGGCCTGCAAGACACCGAGTCTGCTGACTGTGGCATCCATGGGAGAAGTCCAGATCTCCCAGCGATGCCTTTAAATCTCTCAGGAACTAGTTCCTGCCTTCCTCTACCCAGGCTCATTTTCATGGCCCCCTCTCCTTTACTTCCCACAAATTGTAGCCTACTGTCTCTCCTATCAGCTATTCAACGCTCGTTTCCTCTAACGTCTCTGCCTAAAACACGTGTACACACTGGTGTGACTCCTCACCCCATTTATTTAGATGATTAGTATAGAACTCAGCTAGAGAACCCCTTGCGGGAAATGCTCCAGGCCACTAACTATTACACTGATGACCACATTGCTCTAGACACTCAATGCAGCACCTTGCATGTGGTAAATCTGAAACAGTGGTGGGCAGAGGAGTGAGTGGGTGGCTGAAATGAACGAATCAGAGATGGCTCTTAGGAGCGGGCATAATTTTAGCTCTCTGCAAAAATGGTCCAAAAGGGCAGTCTGGGATCCATGACGTTGAGATGCTGGAACATTGTCATCTCAGATCACAGCCATCTCCTGCCCCACTTTAAAAAAAAAAAAAAAAAGACAAGATTTCTCTATGTAACAGTCCTGGCTGCTCTGAAACTTGCTTTGTAGACCAGGCTAGCTCAAACTCACAGAGATCCACCTGCACACCTGCCTCTGACACCAGGTGCCAGAATAAAGGCACACCCAGCTACCCTGTCCTTCTCTTAAGAGAGTTCCCTCGATCAGCATCCTAGGAAGCAATGCTGCCTACTCCTCCTTTTCGCTTCCTTAGAGCCAACTGAACAGTGCATCACCAAGAAACAAGTAGAGAACAGAGACAGGCTTTAACTCATTTGTTTAAAAGCCGTTGGGAGGCTGTCCACACCAAGTCAGGTGGAAGTAAAGAGGACAGAGTGGGGATCGCTTGGTCACTCTTCCTCCCACCAGGTCAGAGCTGTGGTCCTCACCTGGGGCTGCACTTCCTGTATTTGCCATTCAAGCCCTTGCCACAGTTTCCATAGGTGTCACCAGCAGCGTTCACCCTCTCAAAGCAAAGATCGAGGGCAGGCCGGGCTCCTAGGTGTGCAAGAAACAGCTGTCAGTGCATAAGCCCGCCAGAGGCTCCCCATGACAGAGCTAGTGTTGGCCAGTGCCACGTCCACCATTCATCAAAACCAATTCAGAGAAAATATTTTTAGACTGGTTTTTTAAGACTTAATCGAAGATTTGTATTTATGGCAGTCGCATGCTAAGCCTGCTTGCCACTGAAGAAGAGCTGTCCTATTTCTGGACTGTCTAAGATTAGTAATTTAGGCCCCAAACATTAAAAGAATTAAAACATATCTTGGGAGGTTTTTCTTCATATCCACCTTGTTTTCCCTCTCCTATATCATGGAAAAACGACAACCTTTAGCTGTGTGTCTTCTAGAAAAAAAAATTGTCTTCGAGACCTTCTGCATCCCTTAGATTTGATTTTGGAGCATCTTCTTGGGAGAACACAATAAAGGATGGAAGCTTCTTCTCTTTCTGTTCTGTACTTTGCGGCTCTGCTTAGTTTGCTGTATACAGAATTCAGCTGGGTGGCATTCAGTTGCATGACTTGAGGGCACAGTGGATGCTGCTGCTACAATTAGCAACCTTGTAATAACATCTTACAAAACATCTTTACATCCATAAGCAAGTACAACTGGAGGCTGTTTCTAAGTAGTGTAATTCTCAGCTTCTGAAAATGGTGGCAGATGGAATCTCATACCTGAATGGGGGTAGGGGCGGGGTGAGGATGGGGTGGGGGTGGGGCTCAAAACACTGGCAACACTAAAGAGATTCTGAATGTGCAATGACCCAAAACTAACTAAAAACAGAATGTGTCATGAATTCAGAGCTCACTCATGCTGCATCACGTGACTTTACTACAGCTTGGCTTTCAACACAGCTGCACACTGCATACAACCAATAAATGCCACCGAAACTAGCTCAGACTTGAGGCTACTTTATATTATGACTGATCGTGTTTTTACTGTATGTATGTTGTCTCTTATGCAATAGGCTCATTAAGGAAAACAAAGATGTTTTCCCTACTGTCATTCCTCAGCAGATAAGCATCAGATTAATGTTAATATTCTATTGGAAAGTTTGATTTATAAAATTGCTATTTGCACTCCTGACTTCAGTTCCTTTTACACGGAACAAACAAACAAAACAACAAAACACTAGCTGAGCATGGTTGCCTGCCTTTCATCCTAGCACTAGAGAGGAAGAGGCAGGTAGATCTCTGGGAGTTGCAGGCCAGCCTGGATTACATAGTAAGTTTCAGGCAAGCAGGACATACACTGAGACCCTGTCTCAAAAAATAAAAAATAAAAATCGCTGAACAGATCATGATTTGGGGTCAGATTAGAATTTCCAACAATTTCTAGTAAGGCCATGAACATACGTGTGTAACTCTTGTGCCATACATCGATGTGGGTTGGTGTTCCCATTTCAGACAGCTATAAAATCATAATGTCGGTCAACTCTGAAAACTGTGAAAGACCCTCTATGTTCGCACTATCAGCTATTTAGCCAAGACTTAATTCTTTATGTAAAAAAACAAACAAACAAGCACACCAATTTGTTAAACTGTACATGGTACCATCCATAGGCTGGTAGTCCTGGGTTCTATAAGAAAGAAAGCTGAGCAAGGCCAGGGAAGCAGCATCCCTCCACGACCTCTGCATCAGTTCTGCCTCCAGGTTCCTGCCCTGTGTGAATTCCCGTCCTGACTTCCTTTGGTGATGAACAGCAATGTGGAAGTACAAGCTGAATAAACCCTTTCCTCCCCAACTCTCTTCTTGGCCATGATTGGGCCACGATGGACAGGAACACAAACCCTAAGACATATGCTCCATGATGACATATTAGGATGGCTGTTGTTATTACTACATCACTTGCTGTCTTTGAGCTCCGATATATGAAAAAATTCTACTTTATGGTAGTTACAATTTGCTTCCCCACAATATGACTGAAGTTAAACATTTTTGTAGTTTAAGGGTATTTTTTTTTTATTTTCTTGTATTCTCCATCTGCTTCATTGGTGTGTTGGGGGATGGGGAGAGTATTGCTATCTGCTCAGCGTTAGAACTAAAAGCTTCAAAGGACTATAAGAAATACTGTCACCTGGCTGCCCTTGGATGTGTCCCTTGAGCTAAGAGGACGAGATGTAGTATTTGAAGGCGTTCTAGGCCATGCCAAGTGGCCAGTGGGGAGACAGGCTCAGAAGTGGTGGGTGGAAGAGAACAAACTCTCCAGAAGGCTGCTTACCAGGTCCCCACAGCTGCTGGCACTGCTCCTGATAAGTGAGGCACATGCCATTGTAGCAGTAGGCCTGGCCACCCTCACAGGGGGTGCCATCCATCTGGTAATAGTTGGTGGGGCAGTGGGGAGACTTGCCCGTGCAGAACTCGGGGAGGTCACACTGCCGAACAGCCTTACGACACTCGGTTCCAGGAGCCACCAGCTAGGTTGAGGAACGAGAAGAGAAAAGTAGTCATTTCTTCCCTGTCCCCAACCCTTTCAGCCAAGAGCTCAAGAGCATCTTATCTTTGGAAAACAGTTTTTGATTACCTTGATATCACAAGGTATCTGCATAGACAAACTCAACTCAATTCCTTTTCACAGCAGTTGAGAAATAATGTTTATGTAACAATCTATAGTTCTCTCTGTGCCATTATAACCACATTTCACTCAAGTGTTCTTAGGACTTTATTTGATTTGCATGATAGTCTTATATAATTAAAGAAGTGAGACACAATATATTCAAAGTCACGTGGTATGTGTCAGACCAGTTTCCTGATAAGGGTACATACGTATACGCATATCTGCATATACCCACACAGAAAAAATTGGCATTCGTGTAAATTTTCAATTTACAACATAACTCTTTTGTTCATGTAAGCTTTTAATTTACAACAGTCTTGTTTTGTTCTTGAAATTAACCTCAAACTCATCATTTAGCACAGACTGGCCTTGAACACACGGCAATCCTCCTGGCTAAGCCTCTGGAGTACCAGAACTGTCGACATGTCTTGCTACATCCGGCTTATGATTCCAAACAGCATGCCCTCACTGTGATGCAAAGCATGGGGCTGAGTGGTATCCAAATCCTTATCTCATCTTCCCCTCCAAATGTCCATGAAATTGATATAGCTACTTTATATCAGCGTTTCTAATACTCATGAGGGTCTACAGACAGAGACTCAGGCAGTTACAAAATTCCCCAAATTCACAAGGTCAGGGCTTGAAGTCAAGGAATCCTTTGTGAGGCTCAATCTGAAATCCTGGAGTTTAGTGAAAGGTCAGTCACTCCTCAGTCACTCCATGCTTACTCTTCAGCCTTGGTCTGAGACTTGAAGGACTCAACCCAGCACAGCCTCCCTGGGGGCTTTCATGTCAAAACAGAAAGTGTCCAAGTTCTCCTGAGCCAGGCAAGGACACCTATGACTCAGAGGTAGGCCTTCCCCTGATTCCAGGTGACCATGCCACTCGCCTGCTCTTCTGGGGAAACAAACCCAGCAGGCCCCTCTGCTGGCCATTTTTAGGCTGAAAGGTTCACTGAGGGAATGAATGAACAAAAGCCAACCATGGCAAGGATGAGCAGGGCCAGTGGCAGATTCAGAAGCCTCGGGACATCTGTGCGCTTAACCAGCACTAGAGAACTGACCTTTGGTTCTTGTTTACCCATAATTCCAGATTACAGTCCTCTCTCTGGCTGCTAAGAGGAAGCATGCTCAGTGCCATACTTGAACCACACACGAACACAGTGTGTGCTCGCCAAGCTGAAGGTGGGACAGGCCACAGCTACATTCTCCAACTTCTCTGGTACTCAGGTTTTTCAGATTAATAACTCAAAAGTTCAAATATCCTAACAGTGTCTGTGCCTAACAAATCGGTATGAATACAATAGATGTGTATAATTATAAAAAATATGTATTACATAACCTCTAACAAGGCCCAGGATAAGCTTTATAACCAAAAATATTAAAATATTACATATTATGATGAAATAAAACTATTTTTGGGACTTCCTGAATTGTCAGATTTAGATTAAAAAGTTCTTGAATTCAGTACTATGTGACTATTAATGGTAATAAATTATTTCCCACATTGATATTAAGAATGCATGCTTCAGAGTCAGGGAGAACTGGGTTTGGGACCTGATGGAGTCTAGAATACATCACCCATCTCCTAATGACCCAGTTTCCTCACCTGAAAATGAAGGCAGTAATATGTACCCCATGGGGTAAACACTGAGTCAGTTAACATAAAATTCTCATCCTGGTGCCAGACATCTACCAAGATGGCCATTTATGTTCATCAAAAACATGATTTTCTCTTTTAATGTGTTCAAGTAAAAATGAGCCTCACTGGGCCTGGTGGCTTGTGATCTCTCCTGGGAGATGATGTCAGGACTTGCCTGGACTCCAGAGTAAGTTCAAAGCCACCCTGAACAATTTAGTGAGATCTTGTCTCAAAATAATATATATATATATCTGTGTGTATATATATATACACATAAAATCAAAATAAAGATATATATGCATATATTTACATATGCACAGATATATATATATGTATATAGCCCCATATAAGATATATATTTAAATAAAAAGATATATATATACACAGATATATGTATGTATATCTTTTTATTTTAAATGTACATACATATGTATATCTTTTTATTTATATATTTGCTTGTATATTTATATATTATTAACATATATACATACACACACACAGTGTGTAATTTGAACACAGTGAGGCCCAGGATGGAAAATCAGTAGGCTTAGTTAAAGGGACAGTCTCAGTTCCAAATATCTAACACACACCCATCCTTTCTCCCTTCTTTTCCTCCCAGTGATGGGGTTAAATCCAAAGCCTTGAGCATGAAAGCACAGATTCTTACTTACCACAGTAGCCAGTGGTAAGAACCACCCTCCCCCTATGTCTAAAATTACTGATACAGGCCGAAACCTAGCTGTCATCCACTAGGCTGTCACCTCAAACCTTGAGGCAGAGGAAAGAGACACTTACCTTACATTGGTGACAGCAGGACCCATGGGCACACTCAGCCCCTTCCTTCAGAGTGCAGTTGGAGGCATTGCAGCAAGGGTTCTTACATTCCTACAAAGGCAGCAGCAGGGCAAGAGTCAGAGCCCAGCAGGGGGCGCCCTTGCCCCCTCCATTCCCCAGCTTGCCGGCCATGCTCTGCTTTCTGCTCCCTAGAACGCTTCATGAGAGCATCACCTGGCAGCTCTTCACTAAGGTAATGAGTATTTGCCAGAGAAAAGACACAGGTGTTTCATCCTTGGAGATACCACAACTTAGATGGGACTAGGTGGTGATTCCAAGTAGGTACTGTCCCATAATTATGTGGTCATACTGAGTTTGCAAAATCCTACCATCCACACCGGTCTCAAAAGAACTCCCCCTAGGCTGAAGGGCGAGGACTGAGCCTTGCTTTTAGTTCATGGTTCTTGGTCTTTCACTAGTCCTTTTATTCTGGATGTTACAGGGTTACAGTTTTAAAAGGAGGTGGGAAGATGGCTCAATGGCTTTGTTCCCAAACCTGACAACCTCAGTTTGATCCCTGGCTTCCATGTGGTGAAAGGAGAGAGAGAAACACATGCATGCACGCACGCACGCACACAAACACACATTAAATAAGTACTAAAAGCAAAACAAAAGAACATCTTCACATAGCACACGGATACCTCAGTCTCATACCCACGCATGGTTTACAGCTCACCAGCTGTCAAGCATGGGGTAACACACTTTCTCATCCTTCAAAAAATAGACACGAAACAATATAGTTCTGCTTTTTTTCTTCTTCTTCCTCAGAAAAACATCCTTCTGACAAAAATGACAGAGCTAGGGTGTGTGCTTTCCACACTAATTCTGAAGCTCTGAAGGAAGAAAGACCTGTCCACCGAGAGTTCTGCTTCTCCTTCCTCAGCAGCTTGTCCCTGACCTGACAGCATTTCCAACACTCCCTTCAAATCTTCTCTTCTCCGGGCTAAACAGCACGAGCTTGTTGTGTTAAAGGCCCTTCACCAGGCTCATGGTCATGAGCTCACCCAGCTGTGTGGCCTCCAGAAATAAATTCAGTGCAGCTGGAGGGCCAAAGACGCCATCTGGGGCTCCTCTGGGGAGGAGGAGAGCCCTGGGATCATGGTCTGTGGCTAGAGCAGTTGCTCAAAGGGGCTCCACCCTGATCCTGGATATGACTGTGCTGTCCACAGCTGCAGAGGCCATAGAAACTGTCCACCTGGCAGACTCGCTGTTTGCATCTTACACACAGAGGGCCTTTGGTAGTCATGGGTAAGAAATGCTGGCAACTAGGAGATCATCTGTCATGTCACTTTGTCCTTTCAATGTGACATCCCTCCCTCTAGCGTGGTCCTGACACTTACCTCTTCTTCTCCACAGTCACACTCTTCACCGTCTTCTAGGTACCCATTGCCACACCTCCGGCCTCCATACAGCGTCCTAGTATCTGGCATGTTGGAGAGACACATCCCACCTCCTGACTGCAGATACCTGTCCAGCTCCCGCCTGTTGCACCAACTAAACACTTTGGGGAAAGGGTGCCTGGCAGAGAAGAAGGAGGCGTTAGCCAAGTTGAAGCACACCAAACAGCTTGCTGTCCTGCCTGCCACTCAAGAGGCTAAGTTCACTTGAATGAGAACCCTGCATACGCCCTCTGCCTCACCAGGACACTCATCAGTACATGAACTTAGAACTCTTCCATCCTGAACCAGGAGATGACGAACAGGGCACACCATTTGTTACACTTTTTCTTATTAAAAATGAAAAAGGCAGTTGAGAAACAGTAATTTCTGTCTTTTCCATAAGGGAGCTGAGGTAGGTAAAGGGTAAAGTACATTAGGACAGGTTCCCATACTGAGAGCTGTGCGGAACACCAGATGGGTATTTATTTTCTCATGACAAAAAACAGAACCAGAAAGCCCAAGACCACAGGCTTAACTCACTCCTGGGCTAAAGGACTGATCTTTGTTTTCCTAACCAACTCCACCACCCAACACACAGATGTGTGGGCTTTATCACAGTAGTATGTACGAAAGCTCCACAGTCACCTGCTACTATGGAAACAAAGCGTAGCAGGTCCCTTTTTTGCAGCTGCCATCCCTGGTTTTGGTTACCTCTAGTCAACAGTGATCTGAAAATATTGAGTTGAGACATTCAAAAATGGACAAATCCTAAGTGTGAAGTAACTTTTGTTATCATCACTATTTCAATTGTTCTAGTTTATTATGAGTTGGTGTTTTTAACCTCTTACTGTGCCTACCTTATACATTAAATTCATCACAGGTGTATGTGGGAAAACCACACAGAAGCACAGCACAAGATGTAAATACGGGACAGCTGCTATATCACAACATAGGTCTGTAAAGAGACCCTGGTAAGGCCCTGCCCTTTAGTCTCTAAAAACAATTAAAGGTTAAACATTGAGGGTTTCCTTCAGTACTACAGTAGGCCCCCAAAGAATTTCCTACTAACCACTCAGCTACAACAGTGTATGGATAACTTAAAAACAACTAGCGTAGTAATAAATTTAGCTGTCACCCATTTGTCTACACATACTCTATTGGGATTGACAGAAAAAGGGGTGGGCTTAACCAGGATCTCAAACTCAAGAGGTATGCCTGTGAAGTTGAATTCCGCATGTCATTGCCATCCTTGGGTGTCATGGTAGTCAGGAAGTGGTGAGCAAACACTAGCGATACGAACAAGAAAGCTGCATTGAACCACCATTCTCTAGGAAGCACAGCAAACCCTAGTGGTTTGTCATGAAGAGATGTATGTAATAAGGATTCTACCATGTTGCCCCAGAGACTTCAGTAGCTGACGTAGAAAGATTGCTTAAATTCACAAGTTCAAGATTAGACTGAGCAAGACTGTCCCATGCAATCTCAAAAACAAAACAAAACAACCCAACAAAATGTGTTGTAGCCAATTTTATAGCTTAAAACTACAAACTATTCATCAATCCAGCCAGGGTTCTAGATCATCTGCTGGGGGAGCTTAGTGTTCCACAACATTATTTAAGCTGACTTCATCAACAGTTTGAAAGTTTTACTGGAGTCTCCTAGGAGGACTGCTTGGGTCAGGCTGACCCTGCCTCTCTCACCCCACTCTTCTCCCCACCTGCACTCTTCTGGTTGACTCACCCAGTGGCGGCGGCCATGATGCACCCGCCATCGGCTGCGCTGGCAGAACAGCAGTGTGCAGAATCATGGCTCATGCCAAAGTTGTGGCCAATCTCATGGGCCACGGTGGAGGCTACACCGATGGCATTCTCAGAGTGGTCCTGTCCAGAGAAGAATTTCAAATCCAAGGTCAGGGGTTTCTTCCCTCTTTTCATTTTTTCTTTTCCAAGATAAGGTTTTTCTGTGTAGTGCTGACTGTCCTGGAAATCCCTCTGTAGATCAGGCTGACCTCAAACTCAGAGATCCACCTACCTCTGTTTCCTGAGTGTTGGGATTACAGGCGTGTACCACCACCACCTGGCCTGCATGAGTTTTTCTTATCTGAGCCTGACAGCTCTCCATGGATTTTCCCCTAACACCGAGCATATTGGTTCTTCATAACTTGTTCTTAACAAGTCTGAAGCCACTGTCTTCACTAGAAAAGCAAATGCTCAAAAGACTGTTACCTGTGTTCTTAAAAGATGCAGCCCATGAGTGACCTGCTGGTGTCTCTTTTGAACATCATTTTGAGTTGAGCAGGAGATACACTTGGCTCGATGTTTTCTGAGA
Organism: Grammomys surdaster; assembly: GCF_004785775.1. Classification (NCBI taxonomy): domain Eukaryota; kingdom Metazoa; phylum Chordata; class Mammalia; order Rodentia; family Muridae; genus Grammomys; species Grammomys surdaster. The sequence goes on from NW_021604732.1 coordinate 2,877,020, forward strand.
GCACCCTGGCAGAAAGGGCCACCCCAGACAAAACTGGTACAGTGTGTGATCTTAATCATCAAAACAAATAGAGCTGTTGCAGTGATATAAACCTACAGTCCCAGCCAGCTGAGAGGCTGAAGCAGGAGGGTCAATTGAGCCCAGATGTTTTAGACTACTCTGGGCAATGTAGTGAGACCCATCCCCAAAAATCAAACAATAGAACAAAAGCAGCAACAAGGATATTTATACCAGGCATGGTTATGCATGCCTTTAATCCTAGCACTCAGGAGGCAGAGACAGGAGGATCTCTGTTACAGGCTAGCCTGGTCTATATGGTGAGTTCTGAGATAGTGTTTTATAGTGAGACCCTGTCTCAAAAAAACAACAAAAAAATGTTTACTAAATATATATATGTATGTTCCTTTTATTATCTCATTTAATGTTCATTCTTACCCTAAGATCAGAAGCTACGAAGCTACCTTTACTTTACAACTAAAGACACAAATTAACTCTAAAGTCACATGGTTGCTCTTTGAAACCAATTTGATTCTAGAATCTGGGGTTTAACATTCATGCTACCTTGTCAACTATAATACACACAATGGGTAGAGGGATAAAATAACCAATGAGCAGAGAAGAGGCTTCCTTTATATCCACTCCATGTTAGAAGTGACAAGCCAAAATCCAGGGGCTGGGGATGTAGCTCAACTGGTAGCGTACTGGAGTAGCTTGCATGAAGCCTTGGGTTTGATCCCAGCACATCGAACTGGATATGCTAGCAAACACTTGTCATCCCAGCACTCAAGAGATGGAATCAGGAAGAACAGAACCTCAAAGTCATCTTCAGCTAGGTAGCAAAGCTGAGGCCAGCCTGGTCTACAGGAGTTCCAGGCCAGCAACAGCTACATAGCCAAGTAAACAAAACAAAAAAAAAAACTATTCTTGCCAAGTCAGAATTTCAAAAGACAGCAATTTCCTAACTGTGACTCTTGAGACAGCCTCTCGTTTCACAATACCTAAAGACTTCAGACTCGGACTAGAAACACTTCCATCTCTGTTGCTCTCCTGCCCCCAGCTCCCACTCTGCCTCCTCCAGCCCCTGTTGTGGAATAATACATGACAGATCTGAAGGTCTATTTTTACAATTGCTTACGAACGACCACAAACTACGATGAATGAAATTTTACCCCTGGCTACTATCCTTTGGACCTAAGAACTTCATCTGAAACATTTGCTCATTTTAATGCTTTTTTAATTCTGCAACTATAAATATCAAATCGGTTTTTCAAAGCTGGCCTCCTCCTCTCTTGGGAGCCATTGCCCCCTTATGCAACACCATTGTCTTATCTGAGACCCACCATGCTAACTCCACCGGACTGGTACACGGAGCACATGGCCATGAGGGGGGCCAGGCCAATGGTGGTGCCTTGGAAGGACCTGCCCCTGCAGGAAGAAGAAAGACATGCAATTCAGGTGGGGGTTGAGAGAACTGATCCCCTAGGACAGGAGTGAATGGCTACCATGCTGTGCACTGACCCCCTAACATGCTCAGATTATTCCCAAGGGGACAAGCCTGGTAACCCAGATAACTGGACAACTTTCAGGATACCACACCTCTCACCTCCTCTCATTTCCTCCCTCAGTAGCAGAGAAGAAAGATCACTTTCCCCCTCAGAATGAGCCCAAAGTCTCCAAAAGGAAGAAGGCAGGGCTTGAAAAGCTGTGCCCCATTCCTGATTCATAGAAAATGGCCAGAGGCAGGGCTCACAGGGAAGGGTGTGGCCCAGGCTGTGATGCCCAAGTGAATCATATCCATTTCCGCCAGTGGCCAGGGGCTCAGGCCTTACCATCCATGGCATGTGTCTTGGGGGCAAAAGTGGTGGTGCTGGATAGCAGCCGTGGGGCTGACACTGTGATCCGTACGTCACACAAGGACCAAGAAAGCAGCTGAGTCCCTTTCAGAGCCTCACAAACTGCAGCTGGGTGCAGAGCTAAGCTGTTTCCACCAGTGTTCCGCAATGATGACCCTAATGTGTCAACAGCCAGTTTCCCCCAGTTTAATCTATCCCTTCTCAGTCGCACCCACCCAGAGTAGGCGAGGAGGAATAAATGGATGTTTAATAAATGTTTGCTTAATAAACTCAATATATCCCAATCTGTGTGTATGAAGCCCTAACTTGGCATTTCAGAGACTTGCATTTAGCTCTGGGGAAGCTTTACTGTAAACAGATTCAAGGTGTTCATTCCAAAAGTTCAGGCCAAATGTTTCAGCAAACGAAGACTTTCTCAATGAGTGGATAGTCTTCAAGTGACCATTAAGAATTCAGGTTTTAGGGACAGGTAAATGTTGGAAATGCCAGTTATTATGAAAGGGTAAATCAAGGTACCAAGGATGAAATAATTGCTGATTCTTCTATATTAAAAAAAATTAAAAAGTAAAGGAGTTTATTACGTATGTGCCTTTGTTGAACCACCTCAAACCACCCCGGAAGACAACACTAACACATACGATTCACCCTTAAGGGGCTGTCACTTAGCACTCAGACCCCATCAGTATCTCTTTCTTTCTGAGGCTGCTGGAAAGTTAACAGAGCACTTGGCCAAATGTTTCAGTACTTCCTCTCACCAGGCATGAAGGGCCTATAGTCTACCATTTTGACCTTCCCAGGCACTCAGGCCCGAGATCCCAGAGAACTGTGTGAAGGACCTGTGGACCATCTCCTGCATCCTGCAGTGGGAGGTCAGCTGACGTGCTCAAGATCTGTTTCAGGCTATCAGCTGTGATCAGGAGTCATCACTCACTCTTCTAATATACACTCCCAAGTGCTTCAGCTGCTCAGCTGATTAGGGGGTGAGACTAATTTCCTCACATGGACAGAAAACATGTCAGAGGGCTATTATCATTCTTAAGCTTTTTAACATTCTTTCAAGGTGTGCTGAGTCTGTAAATGCCTGGTTATCTGGCCCAGGGAACAGGGGGAGGTCTTGCACAATCAACATTTGCCCCTGTGAAAGAAAGGGTGAACTTAGCACCCCTAACGGCAGGCAGAGGTTCTGCAGCCAAAGCTGATGCAACAGGACCAGAAAAGGGCTGCTTACGTGATTAGCTGAGCATTGTCATGGCTTTTCTGGGCAAGTAGCTTGCGTCTCCAACTAAGAAAGGACCACAGAGTGGAGTACGGATTCTCTGAAACTTCACACTTATCCCCATGTGTCCACACCTCCAAGCCGACAAGAGCAATCCGGATGTTCAGAGAGCGGTAAAACTGAAAAGACACAGAAAGACCCATTTCTCTCACCATCCAGCCTAGGAGCTCAGAGCACAGACACTGGGACTGCTCTCTGGCCACTAGCACCAGAAAGCGGGAAATACGATCTTCGGAGAGATGCATTCTGGTGGTCAAACTGGAGTGTCTTGGCTTAGGAAACAGAGGTTAAAAAAAAAGGAGAGGGAACAGCACCCCAACTACCCAGGGGTTCTTTGATGGACCTGAACTTGATGCTACCGTGTCAGCAACTCTGTGTTACATGTACATGTGTCCTGTGCATGCATATACTACATGTACATGTATCCTGTGTGTGCACAGATACACAGGAAGCCCAAAGGTCCATGTTGCCTTCCTCCATTTATTCTCCCATGTTATTTTTTCCAGACAGTGTCTCTCACTAAACTAGGAGCTCACTGATTCAACCTGACTGGCTGGCTTACGAGGTCCAAGGATGGACCTGTCTCTGTCCCTTGCCTCTCCCCACCAGCCACATGGTTACAGACACATGCCACCATGCCTGGTTTTTAGATGGGTGCTGAAAATTCAGGTCCTTAGGTACCCAGCAGATACTTTACACACTGGGTCATCTCCCCAGCCCACTGGTGACTTAAAAAAAAAAAAAACACAACCCTCATATACATAGAAGCCACAAAAGGATAGATCACTACAATCTAAAAGTGGTGGGTTCCTTCCCAGCTAAAAATAATAACTAGGGCCCACTGTTCATCAAGTACTTGCCAGGAACAAGGAAGGCACTGAGGCTTAGAAAGGTTGAGATATTTGCCCAAAATCTCAGCAGAAAGACTCTGGAGCCAGGATAAACCAGATTATACCCCCAGGGCCCTGTGACCATCTGCTGCTAAAGAGCTGGGATCATATAATACATATATAATAATAAACTATACACAGTGCTGGGATATAATATGTATAAAATAATAAACTATATGCATACATACACACACACACACACACACACACACACACACACACACACATGCATACACACATTCAGATCCTTCACTTGCCCCCAGGAAACTGCAGTCTAGATGGGCTGGTTCTTCTGCCTTTGCCACATCTATCATTACAGAAAAACCCAAAGCATCTGAATTTGCCTCACTCAGGAGCTTTTTAAGGGAAGTCAACTTGACTGTTAAAGTTCAGAGAAAACACTGTGGACTGGGCCCCTGACTCAGCAAATATGTAAAGTCCTTCCAGTTTTAGCTCTAAAATGTGCAGTCCAAGTAGCTGGCTCAGCAAATTTCAGAGGACCGTGTGTGCCTCACCCTACTGGGATTGATAACTTCGTGTGCTGGGAGGGAAGTTAGAGGCTTTGAAGAATGACCATCATCCACAGGGTTCAGGATTTCCACCAACACCCGGGGTGTGTGGCTTCCTTCTTTTCCCTCCACATCTTGGCTTTTTCTGTTGTTGGGATTGTTTGTTTATTTGTTTGATGTTTACTGACATACCACTTCCATTTCTCATCAGTACCTAGAGGTAGGCTCTAATCACCCAGTGCAGGAGGAAGATTCCTAGAGCCAGCCAGCCAGCCAAACCCTCCACCTCCCCTGCGTCAGTCTGGAGACAATGGTTTCTACACAGGTGGCAGTAGAATCAGCTTCCTGTATCCCCAGGGAAAACACATTTTTCCAGATGTTGAGTGTTTGGTTACAGGATCGATGAGATGCTATTGCTGGTGAGTTAGGAGCTGGACACAGGACTCTACTGTGTCCCTAGACTCCTTCACTCCAGGAAAGGCCAGTGTTTGACTTTCACCTGCTACATACCAGTGGCCTGTTTCCACAGCTGTTGAGGATGGAGAAAAAAAAAATACATGGCTGTGAACTTTTCACTTAGTAACTTCACAGCAACCAACTCTGCCTTTTAAGCCCTGAAGCAAGTTAGTTAGTTTGTTTGTTTGTTTACTTATGGTTTTTAGAGATAGGATTTTTCTGTGTAACCCTGGCTGTTCTGGAACTCACTTTGTAGATGAGGCTGGCCTCAAACTCAGAGACCTGCCTCTGCCTCCCCAGTGCTGGGATTAAAGGTATGTATCTCCATTGTCCAGCTTGGAATTTTCTAATTTCTATTTGTTATCAGCTGAACCATTTCTCCAGCCCAAGATCTGGGATCCATGAACCTCTAGCCAGCCAAGAAAGCCTTCAGAGTTCTACAGTATCCTGAAATGGTTATCAGAGTCTCAAAGAGACATGAGACCCCAGGGCTGGAACTGTCAGCCAGTGGCAAGCATAAAACCTTAGGTCTACCCACCAATACTGTCCCTTAAAAGGAGGCATGTGACCAAAGCATGTCAAAGCTTACTTTTCACAAGTTATCTTCTCTGCATTTTGTGCTGGAACTTGCTTTCACATAGAATACTTCCAGGCCTGAGAACATCCCATTTGGTGCAGTTCAAACTTCAGTGAATTTCCTAAGTGCATGTTTTAAACAACCCCAACTAAGGAATTGTAGCTATTTGTAGTCTTCCTAGAAGGGGAGAACCCTCAAACAGTTTAACACATCAGCTCTAGATAGACAGCACGTTGATTTTCTAAAGGTTCTGTGCACACCTTCTGATCCTGGCCCACTTTAACCCCTCCTAAGACAGAATCACTGGGCTTTCACCTGGAGGGAGCACATCCTCAGCACTTTCTTAAGTTGAGCTCTTCCTTGACCAGTGTTCCTCAAAAAAACACTTCATTTGTGAGAAAGGTCACAGGGTCAGAGCTGGGGGGCACTTCTGTCTCCAGCCATCTGCTTCCATGTGACATTTACATGGGCAGGGGCACAATATCTCATTTTTAAGATGGGATTCCATTGAAAAACTGTAAACATAACCGAAAGCCACTAATGTAAGCCAATGCTTGTACTTTATACATTCAAACAGAGCAAAGCAAAGCTCCCAAACACTCACACAAGCCAACACAAGGCAAAACCCAACCCAAGAAGCTGAGTTGCTTGCCTCTGGTTGATAACTCAGGGTCCCAAATCAGCAACAAGAGCTCAGGAGTATGTGACCTCCTGTCCTGCAGACCATCTGAGGTCCGCAACCTCCCCCAGAAAGTACACACCTGGTCTCACCTTATCAACGTAGTTGGCAATCTCCATGAGCTTGTGTTTGGTGGCATCCTGGTCATGCCGATTCTTCTGAAACTAAATGGGACAAACAGAAGCAGGTGAGACAGAGCCCTCCACAGCTCTCATCCAAGGGTCTTCCATGTGCCGTTATTTTTTGGCAGTGGTCCCCACGGCTCACGGAGGGAAGGCCCTGACTGAGATCCAGCTCGGCTACCTCCATCTCCCAGCTCAAGGTGGTAAAAAGAGCAGATGTGGTCATCTTCTTCTAGCCCCTTCAGGTAGTTCTTCTCCTGCCTTTGTATTACAATGCTTCTGGTTAGCTCACTGCTTGATCAGAGGAGGGACTGGTCTCTTTGCTTTGCTTGTCAACCCAATAGGAAGCCACTATCACACATCTTACAAGGCTTTCTCCTGCATGTGGTCAGTTATCACTGATCCAATGGTTGCTGAATTGCTCTATGGACAAGCCATTGTGCTCAGCACAAAAGAAGCACACAAACTTACGGTCTTGATCCCACCCTACAGGAGCGTCAGTTACAATGGAGGGAGAGCCAGAAATAACCATAACAACAAATCCTCTACTTAAGAAGGGCGCAATTTAAAAGAGCTAAGGAAATCACTGAGAACTTGCACAGACCAACTGCAGTGGGGGACCATGCAAATGTCACAGAGAGGGTGCTGCCAACAGGACCATGTGGCATCAGCAACAGGTTTTGCCTTCCACACGATTCCAAGTGGCAGTGCCTTCTATAGTGAGATTCTTAGACTTCATCACTGTGAAATCAGACAGTGCTAATCGAGAACAGGAGAGAAGATTGTGCTGCACTTGATTAGAATGTCTGCCTACAGACCCATGAGGAGGCCTCATATTTACCATTTCTGACTGAAAAGGACAGACCTCTTTCACCTTCAATAATGAAATAAGAAAACTATCAGGACAGAAAGATAAAAAAGATTTTAGAATTGTAACCTCCCCCGCCCCAAACGATGGACATGCCCTGTCTGCTGTTATTTTTATACAGAATCTGGATACCTAGTGAATTTGTTAGGTGGGTATTCTGTATGTTCAATTTCAAGCCGTCACAGGTTTCCTCCCTCCAGATCCTCCCAAACAAGACAGAATACCCAAACAAGATAAAGAATAAAAGGCCAAATAAAATGCCCTAGAATATTTGTTTGGCAAGGGCTGACTCCCAGCTCTGGTACACCATTTCCTTTCTATTGTATAGATTCTGGAAATTTTTTTGACTTCCTTGGAAACTACACTCACCAGAAAAAACAAACAAACAAACAAACAAACAAAAAAAACCGCCATTGCTATCCTTATCTCCTAGAGAGTTAAATTCTAGGACCCTGTTGCATAGACCTTTGCAAAGTGTTTAATCTAGAAGTTTCTATTATCAAGACCTCCTGACTTCTAAACTAGTCCCGTGGCAAGAGTATTTCCATTTACTTAGTAAATATTTATTACAGCATTGGGATGAGATTTCAGGCTTCCAAATATATTAATCCTATCCTCAAACAGTGAGGCCCAATAAGGCCACCATAGTTGAAACAATGTATCATGTTTTCCAGAAGATTCTGAAGCAGGAGTTAGTAAGCTTATTCTACAAAGCGCTACAGAGTAAACACTCTTAGGCTTGGTAGACCATGTGATCGTGGACCACAACTGTTCAGTTCTGCGTTGGTGGACAACTACACAGTTCTCCTTGGTGGCTTAGAAGCTTCCAGGATACCATAAATCAAAGGGTGTGGCCCTGCTCCAGAATAATACTCATAAGAACATGTGATAGGTTCACAAGGGCTGTAGTTTACAACCTCTGGTCTTAAGAAATGCGTGCTTCAATGTTACACTTTCTGAGGCAACCCTGGATGTATAACACTGTAGGCCAGCCTTTCCCAGATACCCCACATCCTGCTGGTACCATCAAAGTCCTATACAGCCCTATGTCTAAAGCCATTTTTCTCCTCCCCCCAACATAAATCCCACTCTTTGCTCCCATTACGTTCCATTTTACTTAATGAATGAGTAAACGTGCCCGGAACCACCAAAGCAGCCCTCTTATATGCCTCTGTGACGATACAGATACAGGATGGATACTGGATAGATATGCTGAGAACTATCCCAGAAGCTCCCATCTAGGCCCAGGCAGAGAGCCACCGCCTGCTCACTTACTGCCCACAGCTCTCTCTAGATGGCAATAGCACAGCCTCACTTCCCAGAGCTTGCTTTCCCACTCAAAGACCCCTCTGGCTGCTGTGAGTTCCCAGCTCTGAGATAGCTGCTGTGTCTCAGCACCAGGTGATAAATCACAAAGACTACATCCTTCCCTTGATTCATCTTCCTGCACTCTCAGATTGACTGCCAGGAATTCATTTCTGCCAGCAGATTCTGGGCTGCAAATCTTGCCTGGCCTACTCCAACCCAGACATGAATCATTCAAAGCCTACAGCTGAGAGATGTTCATGACCCTGAGGTCCGAGAGATCCCCTCACTTAGCAGGAGGTACGAGTCATGACACTGTAGCAAAAGGGGTGAAGATGCCTATGTGACTGGTGCTTCATAAGGGGTACCTCACCCGCCTGCATCAGTAAGATTCTCTGGGGGGGCGGGCCCACAGCCATGGAGGCACCTTTAAGGAGAGACTTTTCTTGCCTGGTTTGCTGTGAGTCTAGCTGCCAGGAGGCAGACCACTCCCCATCTCTTCCTTTTCTGTGCCTGCTGGAGACTCAGAGGTAGTGGCTTGTCAAACCCTGCACCAAGGACCCACCGGGCAAAGGAATAACTCTCCTCCCTTTAACTAGAGCAGTGGGTTTCTAGGAGACATTCTATTAGAGTCTCAGGACATTTTCTCTGATCAAAGGATCTTGTAGCTTAGGAAAAATGGCCAAAGACCTTGTATCAGACAACACTAGACACAAAGTTTAAATAGAGAACTATCTGGGAGGAAAGGTCTTGCTTTCTCCCAGGAATCTTCACAATACAGAGAGCCAAAGCTGCTGCTGTGGGGCGGGGCTGAATGGGATGCCTGGCTGGCTTTGTTACTGCTCCCCCATCTACACAATCTGTAGAGAAAAACAAAACAAAAACCCCAGAACCTACCCATTCCTGGCTGCTGGAAAAAAAATGCCAACATCAGTTTTAAAAAAGCTAAACTCTTCTAAAAGTAAACACTATGTTCCCTTCCTAGAAAGCCCTTCACCTCCACTCCTCTGCCCAGTGAACTCCTCCTGTCTTTAAAGGAGGCTCAAGGGCCTTCCTTCTTTTCCTGCCTCTAGCTCTCAAAATCAGCTCTCAAACCTGGGCTTGAACTCTCCCACCTGCTGGCACTGCCCCTGATTCGTGCCATGGGACTATGGGAAAGGCCCATAGTCTTCTGCGGAGAAAGAGGCCTTTGCGGAAGACACTCCGATGTCTTATGAAACCATGGATTGTGGGGCCCCACCCTGACGATCTGGAGTTTGCATTTTCCACAATTCCCAGGTGCCACATATGCTGCTGTTCCGGGGACATTTGGGAAGCACCAACATGGTTATAAAAATAGATACACATCTGAGAAGAGTGTATCTGATCAGATGCGGCAGGCACTTGCTGCCTTTTTAGAACAGAAGTCTACAGGATTCTCTAAAGGATTACAGACAGTCCTTAAAGCAAGTATCAGAACCGTAGGACCGTGAGATCCTGTCTGAGAAAACCCATGCTTCTGTGTTTTCTTTTTTCCTTACTGTTTAAAATGGCTAGAAGAGCCCTTGGTCAGATTTAAGGCCAAATTTATACAATAAACTAGAAAAAGATGGGTGTGTTCCTATTTTCCCAAAACACTCAGAAAGCTGAATGGATGCTTTTAAGAGAGAAGTATTTTTGTTTGGTTGGTTTTGTTTTGTTTGCTGAAATCCATCGCTGGCCCCTTACCTCTGCATAATCAGCCACCAGGTAAAGCTCCACGTACTTCATAGAGTGTAAATCTTCCCGTTTCATCTAGGCAAGAGACAGGAGCAGGTCAGTTCAGTAGAAATGACTGGCTCCAGAGCATCCCAAAAAGCAGCTGAGAAACCACACTGGTTAATAAGCTGTGACCTTTTTCCTTCTTTTACATTTAGGTGTTAGGGACAGTCTTGGATGTAGACCATGAACTCCATCTGCAGCTGGTGGGTTATTGCTCAAGGCCTTTCTGAGTCAGGGGATCTAATCCTTTAGTCTCAAAAAACAAAGAAGCCAAACTGGCTAACACAGGCAAAATCGAGGCCAACACCCCACAAGGGAACATGCCGACAGCTTAGTTCCCAAGTAACCTTGAGACCACAGACCTCCGTTCTCAGTGTGAACGAAACACATGTTGTACATCAGATGAGATGGCCATTCCAAGAGGGGAAGTGGACAGTTTTTTAACCTTATACAGTTTTTGAAATCAGTATCTTAGAAAATACAAACAGTGGTTCTCTTATGAAGGTATCTCACTCAACGATCCAGAGAGAGAAGGGGGGGGGTGTTCTCCCTCTTTCTTACCCATTCTCTCTCAATCTAGAAATACTCCTGGAACCAAACTAAGGGTGCACAGAGAGGACAAGCTCCAGTCTGCTGGCTCCACTGGGAACCTAAACACTCACTCTGCGAGGTTGCTTTTTGGTCTGATGTGTAAACTGAAAGGCCCAGTCCTTAGAGGTGGGCCCGGAGTGCTCAAACCCACAGTTCCCCGGGGGCAGCTTGAGATGTTCGGATCTGTAGATACGGTGTTGGCTGTCGCTGTCAGGGACGGGCTCGATGATGTAGCTGACGTTACTTCTCACTGTAACCAGTCCTCTGTGGACAAGAGAAATGGAATCTCTGGTCAATGCTTCTGGAAAAGTCCCTTGTGTAGATTCAGATGCTCTACGACGCTTCTTCACTTTATACTGGGCCATGAGGCCCTCTTTGAAGGCCTCAGATCCTCTATAGAGAAATACACAATGGGGCACAGAATCTCAGAGCACTTGGACCTCCCTAAGTTCAGGCTTTAGACTGAGACTCCTAAGGCCACCAAATCTAGCACAAGCCATGACAATCATAGACCCCAGAGACAATCGTAAAACTTTATAAACCCAGAAAAGGTAACATGTGACCAGAGAAAGCACACTGGCCTGCTGGCAAGATAACCAGCCTCTAGATTTAGCTCTGGCACTCAACAGTCACATGCTCCTCAAGAAACATCTCATGACCCTGAGCTTCAATTTCCTTATCCCTAAAATAAAAATGATAGTGTACTAACTCATGGGGCTCTTGAGTGATTAAATGAAAGACAAGTGTCCTTGTCCCTGGGAGCCAAGTGGTACTTAACAGCTAGCATTCCTACCAATCAACTGCCCCGTGCCAGCAGCTATCTGGTGAGGTGACACCCACGGCTAACATATAGAACAATCTGTCACTCAGGACTGAACTCAAAGATATGTGCTGAGTTATCTGGTTTCTTCACTCACTGAGATTTCTAGGTTCTAGATATCATTCAAACATATATAGTCTTGTTGCTGGTATCCATCAGGACTTAGGTCCAGACTCCCAGGGAAACAAAAGAAATCACAGACACTCCAAACCGTATATAAAATGGTGTGCTATTGATATGTAACCTACTCGTGTCTTCTCGTATATTCTATATCACCTCTAGGTTACTTATAATACCAAATAGAATGTAACTGCTGAGCCAGGAGTGGTGGCGCACGCCTTTAATCCCAACACTAAGGAAGTAGAGGCAGGCAGATCTCTGTGAGTTCGAGGCCAGCCTGGTCTACAGAGTGAATTCCAGGACAGCTAGGGCTACACAGAGAAACCCTGTCTTAAACAAACAAACAAACAAAGGTAAATGCTGGGCCTGGAGAGATGGCTCAGCAGTTAAGAGCACTTGCTTCTCTTTCAGAAAATCTGGGTTTGGTCCCAGCACCCATGTCAGACAGCTTACAAACTGCCTATAAGTCCAGATCCAGGGAATCTGATGTTCTCTCTTAACCTTTACTATAGGCACTACACACACGGTGCATAAACATACACTCAGGCACACACTCATTAAATAAATAAATAAATAAATAAATCTCAAAATGTAAAGATATGTTACATATACTATATTGTTTAGGGAATAAGAACAAGAAAAAATATATATGATCAAGAAAATTTTTTTCAGCCAGGCGGTGGTGGCACACGCCTTTAATCCCAGCACTTGGGAGGCAGAGGCAGGTGGATTTCTGAGTTCGAGGCCAGCCTGGTCTACAGAGTGAGTTCCAGGACAGCCAAGGCTATACAGAGAAACCCTGTCTCAAAAAAAAAATTTTTTTTTCAGAAATATTTGATTCATAGTTGGTTGACTCTATAGAGGTGGAACGCAGGAGGACAGAGAAACAACTGGATTCATGGTTGGCAGGAAGGCAGCCATTCTAGCTATGCTTCTGCAACCATGGTAGTTGCTCAGGATGGAGACAAGAGCAAGCCAAGCTGCCTGCCCTGGTGAAGAACAGTCTGAGCATGGGAGTAGCCACTGTGATCCATGACCTATCCTTGGCAGACACCCACGGATTAGACGAAGCTGCTTAGGGCGCTGTACTACTGAAACCTCTGTAGCTCTCTAGGCTCAGTGAGTTTACTCCCCACGGCTTCACAGCTATCAACAGAGGTAGGGAGATGCCCACGGGGCAGCTCCCTGTCACCTCATCCACTGAGATCTGATGTGCCAACCTAACGCTGTGATGTAGGAATGAAAAGACAGTAATGTCTGCCAACTGTGCGTCCCATGGTTAATTACCTTTCAGTAAACTGTGTCTGAGGATGGAAGGAGACCATATGCCTCCTCTGTCATCTTATCTCCTACTGGGAACCGTGCTACAGTCAGGCCAATCAGGTCGTGACTAGTCACACTTCTGAAGAGTGTTGCTGGCATCATCAAATATGGTCATGAGTAAATATAGTCTGTCCTTCTGACCCACTCTCCAAACTGCCACCTTCCATACAGAGAGATAAACAAGACAGCCAGGCAATAGGTTCCAGATTCTGGGAACAGTGAGCCCAGGACTGAATTCCCGAGAACCCTGGCAATAAGTCACCCAGGACCTTATCTCCAAACTGAAGGCATTCTCAGTTCATCGTCTGAGACCATAAGTGCTCCGGCTTCTCTCTTGGGCCACTCAACCTCCACCCACCACTGTCCTCTCAGGATGCCCACCCAGGTTTTGTCCTTTAATAAGAGCACATGACTCTCAGAACAGACATCACTCTGATGGGCAGTAGACCTTTCCTGACCCCATCCCTCGCTGACCTCATTCCAGTACCAGGAAAACTATCAACTTCCTGGCTGCATCCTGGCTGACACAGCAGCTGCCATCTGGCCTATGGTGAGACACCTAAGGTGTTCCCTTAACAGCTAGGGTGGAGGGCAAAGAGCAGGGATCACAGCCACCTCCCTACTCTGCACAGGAAAGAACGGAGGCCAGGGCAATGTGGGCATCCTGTTCCCAAGCTATCTTCTCATCCCAGCTGACCAGGGCCTCTCCCATCACCCCAGCTTCCCCTAATGGCTACAATATTGGCCATGCAATGAGACCGGCTGGTAATCCTGTGTGCACCAATACTACTCCCAAGCAAGTGGAAAGTTCTCCATAGGAATCAGTGAAAGCCTGAACACAGAGCCACAAGGTGTAGTTGGCTTGGTGTCATATGAATAAGCCCTGGGCCAAATAGGTCAGTGACCAATTGGAACTTGGCTGCAGGGCTGATAATAATCACCATAGTGGCTCTAACTTATGGAACTTTTCTACGGACCAGATACCAAGCTGATAAGGGTTTAATTTCTCATACCAACTTTTTTGATCCTTACAAATATTTTTCCCATGACCAGTCCAAATTCACACAAGTAGTAAAGAGTTAAAACAGGGTGGACCTCAGCATTCTGGTTCCACATCCTACAACCTTCACCTTGATCTTTTATTGTCTTTCATAATAGCCCTGGAGAATGGTTCAGAAAGACACCCCTATTCAGTGAGCACTCACTGCCCATGACTTCACAACTATCAACGGAGGTCCACCGGGCAGTTGTCTGTTAACTCATCTACTGTCATCAAGACTGTGCATATAGCTATAGTGATGGCAGCAGTAACTCTCAAGGCATACCAGCCAGGATGTGTTGATTGATGTTGGTTGTAGGTGCAACCAATAGAGAGAGAAGCTCACCAAGATGCTAAGGCCTCATTTTCCAAAGAAGTAGAGGGGTACAGCCTCCCCTGGAAGACTAACACCCAGCTAGCTCACTCCAGTTACTTTATTCAAACATTATACAAAATTAATTAGGGAAGGGAACTGAACTCTTGTATTTTTGGTTGTGAGCCTAGCCCCTAAAGGCTGAGCCATCTCTCCAGCCATAGTATGCCTTTGGTCCAGCAATTTGAAATCATTAAGAGTATAGATTGGTCCAATTAGCAGCCCCTTTTTAAATTTAGGTCTGCTCTAGTTTGACTTCTCTCATAGAGGATTTGCAATACCATCACAACCATAGAACTTATAGCCACCTTCATTTTTAATAATTTAAAGCAATAAAAACAATTTAAAACAATTATTATTATTTATTGAGACAGGGTAGTGTGTGTGCATGTGTGTGTGTATAGACCAGGCTGACCTGGATTTGCTCTGTAGGTTAGGCTGGCCTCAAACTCACAAGGAACCTATATCTATCCCTGCCTTAGTCTCCCAAGTATTGAGATCAAAGGCCTGGATTTATTTATTCATGATCTATATACCCTTGAAAAACATTAATATTAATTCCCATTTCTTTCTCTCTTTTCTGGAGATTAGTATCTTTGATACTTAAAACAGTTTAAAAACAATTACTATTAATTATTAAGACAGGGTTTCTCGGTATAGCCCAGGCCAACTTGGATTTGTTCTGTAGATTAGGCTGGCCTCAAACTCACAAGAAACCGATCTGTCCTTGCCTTTATCTCCCAAGCACTAAGATCAAAGGCCTAGATGTATTTATCTATGTACCCTTCAAAACATTTATAGCAATTCTCATTTCTTTCTCCCTTCTTTGGAGATTAATATCCTTGTGGATAAATATACTTATATCCCCTTTCTCTTTATGTAAATTTATTTAATATCCTTCTCTATATTCAACTGAATTTAAATTCCCTTTCATTTATTTTATAATGTGTTAGGTTGAACCGTAATCAGTTCTTCCACGGAAGCCCGTGTTTATAGAGACTGGATGCTCATAGCAGTGTGACACCTATTTTCAAGTTAGCTCTCACAAGCTGTCACTAGTTCTCCCATGGGAGCCCCTCATTCTAAGGAGACAGATTGGCTGCTCGTAGTAACTGAAATTCTACTCCATGGTAGCTCTCATGAGAATAGCTTTATTTTTTTGTTGGATAAAAACAAAACAACTCTGTCCTAACCCAACTCTGAGTCCCCACACTGACCAGCAGAACATAACCTTTTCTAGAGCAAAATGGTTTTTGACAATAGAAAAGCATTATCTTTTAATTTGAAATTATATTAGCTCTTTCGGTAGAGTATGAGACTCTTAATCTCAGGGTTGTGGGTTCAAGACCCACATTGGGCACCAATTTATTGTAGAAAATATTTCATCTCAATCAGGGGTTTTTGTTCCACCTTTGATCATTCAGTTCTTGGATAAAAGACACACAACTTTTATTATTATAATAAGCCTTAATCAGCACTAGAGCTGGACAGATATCTACCCTCTGTGCTATTTGAATCTATTTCCCTATCAATAATCCCATTTTATAATTTGCCATGTTCCATCTGGGCAGCTCTTACCTCCAATTGGCTAGCCCTTGTGGCTATGCTTTTATGATTCACCTACCCTATGACACCTTCTTCCTCTCTCTACCTTCTTCTCCCCTTGTGGTTCTCCTCACACCCCAAGCCCAGCGAATCTCAAACCCTACTTGTGACTCTTCTGCCCAACTATTGGCAGTTGGCATTTTATTTAACCAATGGTTTTAAAGTAAGGAGCAAGGTTATTACAATACATAGCAAAAGACTGAACATCAGCAAGGATACGGCTGGCCTGTCTGTGGAATCCCAGTTCGCTGGCAGATGGCAGAGGAGGGGTCCACTCTCCCGTATCCTCAAATAGTGCTTGCTGACAGCTGACTTACCATGTGCCATATAGATTTCAGATATTACTCTGTTTTAATTTCCACAGCACAGTGTAAGGCAGGCAAAAGTATGCAGCTCACTTTAATCAATGAAGAAACGGGTTCAGAGAGATTAGAATCAGAAGCTTTTGCCTGTGGCTGAACACTTAATGGATACAGTCTATTCCCTTGGGCTCTGGGTAGCTGCCTCCACTGGTAAGCTCTAAGCTTGTGCTCAGAGATCCCAGGACCAGAGCTTCCAAGCTATTCATTAATCTTCAGAAGGTACCCAGGCTATCCCAGTAAACTCTGGATCTGCTTACTGGACCAAGTGTCTGCACTTGAGAAGGTTAGGCTGATTTCATGACAGGCTTCAAATTCGCAGTTAAGAAGACTAGGCTTAATCTCTGTTTCCAAGAACTGGGCAATTCCAGGCAACTCCAGGCCTCAGAAGCTGCCCTACCACCTTCCCTGAAGCAAGGACAATGGATGAGCAGCAATTTCCAGACCTCCCTCAGCAAGTTTCCAGCCCCCACACCCTGATAATGGAATGTCCGTAGAGATGGACCCAACAGATTAACCTAGTACTCCCTAAGGTGCTTTAAATCAGCTCTGCAAGCTCACTTGGGTGTCTCTCTATTCTGGTAATGGAAGACCCCAGATTGCTGGACTTCTGCAGAATAATACACTCTTTGCATTTACTTACTATTTGAGTCCAGGGTGAGTCTGGGGTATCATTCTCCAGCGAATCATGAACCCTTACACACTAAGTTCCATGGGCAATGCTCTGCCAAGGCATACCCAGGAAGGAGCCCATGCTCCTGACAATTTCCAGGGCACATGAGCAATCGTCTCAAGGAGGCAGACTCAAGCTTGAGCAATCATCTCAAGGAGGCAGTATAAATAACTCAAGCTTGGGATACTGACTGAGGTCATCCCTTCCAGCAACAGGATTCAGTGGCCCCTCTTCTTCCTCCCCTCACTATAGCCCTTGGGGACTCACCCCAGTCCTAGGGACCACCGATCCTCCTCTGGGATTACTTGGAGATTGAAAAGAGTTGGCACAACCTAGCATATTACAGTAGACCCTAGCTTTATTGATGGTGAGTTTCTGAGAATGAGGTTCTGGGTGCTCTCCCTCGCTACCAACTGCAAGTCACCTTATGTCTTCCCCTGCTCCATCATTTATCCTAAGGGCCTCCACTGATCCAATTTGCTAAATATTAGCTCTGGCAGAGGCAGAGATCAGAAGTGGGGACAGAGGACCCAGGAGGCAAAGGGCCAGGATGCTACTCTCCAACCTCATCATTAAGAGAATGAGAAAAATAAATCATAGAATAAAATCATATAGAGGAACCCAGACAAGCCAGCCCGCCAGGAAACAAGAGGTTCATTCATGCTTAACCCATAAATAACTGAAGAAATTAGTCAAATACATTCCTACATTCCTTCAAGACTTGAGAGAGGTGCCACTCCCAAGGAAGCCATCCCTGGGACACACAGCTATGCATCTACCTTCCCCACATTAGGGGAGATCCTGAGAAGTAGCAGCCCTGAGTTCCAGATCCCCACCAACCTATGCCCACCCTAACTGGTTATAGGGACCTTCCTATGACCAGAGAGAAGAAAGGCACATGGTGCTGAGTTCCTACTGGAACAGAGGCTCAGTAAGGAGACATCCTGGAATAGAATCCTGGCTCTGCTGTCTCCTGACACAGCCCTCCCACAGAACAGCCATATTAATAGTCTAAAGCGGTGGTTCTCAACTGTGGGTTTGACCCCCTTAGGGTTGCATATCCTATCTTTACATTATGATCTATAACTGTAACAAAATTACACTTATAAAGTAATAACTAAATAACTTGAGGAGGGGGTCACCACAACATAAGGAACTGAATTACAGGGCTGCAGCATTGGGAATGTTGAGGAGCACTGCTCTAAAGAATTAGGCAATGCTCACTAGCAACCAGGGAAGATTCTCCAAGAAAGCTAGCAGCCATGGAAGCATACTGTATAAATGAGGTACAAACCATTTATATATGTTCTGCCTTACTATAGATCCAAGATCGACAGAGCCAGCAGTGAGGCTTGGGACCCTCTGAAACCCTGAGCCAAAGCCAGTCTTCCCTGTTTGAGTTGTTTACTTCAAGCAT
The DNA here is from genome assembly GCF_004785775.1 of Grammomys surdaster. Classification (NCBI taxonomy): domain Eukaryota; kingdom Metazoa; phylum Chordata; class Mammalia; order Rodentia; family Muridae; genus Grammomys; species Grammomys surdaster. The sequence goes on from NW_021604732.1 coordinate 2,895,615, forward strand.
TTAGCCACCAGTTGGCTGACTAACACAAATAAATGGTTTGCTGTATCTTTGTTAAGATCCACGGTCACTGATTAAACCAATTCTCAAGGTGGTTAGGGCCCCAAAGTTAAAGACATTATGTCATGTAGTGAGTTTCCTTTTGCCAGGAGTATGGGGGACATAAGAAACTGATAGTTTATGGCTGCATCCGGAAATCAGGTAAAATCTGGGAAACGGGATGAGAAAGTCTCTCATTGTGCCCTTACATGTTTATTAACATTTAGATTGATTTTACTGAGGATTGTTTCTTTAATGATAAACTGATCTATAGCATACCCTGGAGAGAAAAGACCCTCACAAGGGATACAGCAATGATTCTCAACCTGTGGGTAGGGACTCCTTGGGGGACAAGGGGGCATGTAAAACGGCCCTTTCACGGAGGATCGCATAGGATCATTGGAAAACACATATATTTACATTAGGATTCATAACAGTAGCAAAATTGCCATTATGAAGTAGCCACAAAGTAATTTTATGGTTGGGGGGGGTCACACAACATGAGGAACTGTATTTAAAAGGTTGACAGCATTAGGAAAGTTGAGAACTACTGGTCTAGGGGCTCTCCTGACTCTTCCATGTTCAGCCAGAAGAGCCGGCCTAGCATAAATCCTATCCATTTTCTCCAAGCACAGAAACACAGTACCAGGAAAGATGAACGGTTACCATGGAGACCTTCCATGGAAATATGAGGCTTCATGGGCCTTGGGAAGCTATTTGAGTATGAGCACCACTGTCATTCCTGCCTCAGCTCCAGGGATCCAGTGCAGCCATCCTGTAGGTCTCCAGCTCTTAAATCAGCCTGGCCACAACCTCTGTTCCTTAGCATGTGGAAGGAGGAGGCTGGGAAAGAAAAGCATGTGGACCTCACCAGATGGAAGCATGCAAACCAGAAACACATGGACAGCTCGGTGAGCTTCCCCGTCAGCCTGACTGCTGGAATGATTTACAAGAGGCCAAGCCAAGTGTGTTCCCACTGCTCCAGACCCAGAGGGGAGAAAGGAAGGGGCGGGGAGGAGAAGGTCACACCTGCTTGTTCCCTTTCCTCCTTCCTGGGACAGTCATTGTTTACTTGCTGGCCACAGGTGGCCATGGCTGAGCCTATAAACACCACCGAGAAGCCAGTTGGCTTGGCTGGAGGAGGCCACTTGAGTGAAGGATATGAGGCCACTGTTAATCACCTCCCAGCCAAACCCGATTTCCTGCCTAATTCCCTCAGGCCACTCGCCACACAACCTTTCAAAGATGGGAACCAATGCATAAACAGACCCGCGGGATCTGCAGTCAGAAGGACCCTCGGTTATATTTGGGGGTGGGAGTGGGATGAGGTCAGCTAGCTAAGTTGTAGAGGGAGCAAACCTTGTATGCTCGTAAAGAGCTGCAGAACTAATGGTTTGGGTTTCATTAGTTCATTATGGTCTCCACCATACCTATCATTGATGGCCCTGTTAAGATACAGAAGGCTCCAAACTGGACAATGCTTGTTTAATCTTCCACCAAGGTAGGGTGTGGGCATACAGCAGACACCCAAGACGAATGGGAGACGCAGCCACGAATAAAGGAAAAGGACACTTCCTACCAGCTCCTGAGAGACAACAGTGGACATGTATTCCCAGTCCTGCCTTTGAGAACACCTAATGTGTAACTTCCCGTTAACAGTGGTGGGAGTCTTGCCCCCAGCATATAGCTGGCGGTATTGACAACTGCCACCCTAGACTCCTTTCCCTGTTGTTATTCCTAGAGTCAGGAGCCGTGCAGTGCAGGTGCTCAAACACCAGGCAATTTGTGTAGATAAGAGCCCAGATTTTTCAAATAAGTAAGTAAATAAACAGCGGGGGGCTAGAGAAAAGAAGGCTCGGTAGTTAGGAAGACTCTGCTTTTGCAGGGGACCCAGGTTTGGCTGCCAGCATCCACATGGTGGCCTACAACCATCTATAACTCTACTTCTAAGGGATCTGATGCCTTCCTCCACCTCCCATCAGGTACACGGTGCTCCTGGCTCAGACCAGCTGTTTGTTGGTTTAGAGACAGAAGGGCCACCCTTTTTCCAAGCATCATCTAGTTGGAACTTTCAGGTTGATTCTGTCTTGACAGTTATCCTCTCCTTTCTCCCCACATCATCCCTTTTCCTGCTACACAACCTACACGTCCTTCTACCACAGAGTGAAGAATGCTGAAACTCAGCCTGGGGTCTACCGGCATGTCACCTGTTTGCTGTCACTGCTTTCATTTCTAGGAGTTCACTGGCCCTGGAGGAATGGCCCCCTCACGGTTACCCAACCCCTAGAGATGGCAAACATTTTGCTTGCTATTATGCCTTTTAGTACAAGCCAACACACAGCCCAGGGTCCAGCCACCTGGCTCCCACCTTGGTTTCGCACCCTCCTGGACCACTATTTACCTACCCATAGTGATGGATACCAGATGACGTGGTGGGCCTTTGTGTCCCAAGACTACTGAAGCTATTCACACTAGTTATTCCTCAGCCTGCCCTTCAAACTCATTCACTCCTTCCTTGTGCTAGCCCACATGGACCCAGCTTCCTGCCTCTTCACACTTCTGTGCTTTCCTGCTCTCCCTCTCTTGATTTGCACACGGCTTTTTACTGTGACTTGTAGCCTGCCAGTCACATCTGATAGCTCTTTCAGTCATGGTTGTCTCTTGATTTGTTGGCCTTATTCCTGAATAATAGAACTCCTATCTTTGTTTGTTTTCAAGATTTCTCTTTGTGTAGCTCTTGCTGTCCTTAGATAGAACTTGCTCTGTAGACCAGGCTAGGCTGGCCTCGAACTCAGAGATCAGCCTGCTTCTGCTTCAAGAGCCCTGGGATTAAAAGCGTGAGCCACCACCACCCAGCAGCAATTTATATCTTAATACAACGAATTTGTCAGGAAAGGTATATGTGTACATTATCTGGGACTTCCCTGGTATCTCACAAGCTTGGCCTCTTCTTTGCAAGGCCCTTGCCTTGGGCTAGCCCTGCTCATCTTATTAGGGGAGGGTACCATCTGTCCCCAGCAACTTCAGGATCTCTTACCTAATTCCTCGGCAGGTGCTGAGCGTGACACTGGACTCGTCCACTTGCCTCACAGTCCCATGGTAAAAGCAGTGATCCTAGCCAACAGAAAGGAAGCACTCGGTCAAATGGCGCTGATAAATGTGGCGATGTTAATGTCTCATTGGTTGACAGGTGATGGACTCGTTCCATCTCAACCCTGACGTTATAGCTCTGACAACCTGCAAAATGCTGCCTAGCTTCCACTTTGTTTGGTTCTTATAGAAACCCAAGACATAACACAGGGCAGACATCACCAGCCCTACTGAGCAGACAAAAAGTGCTGAGGCTCACAGGGACAAAAAGATTTGCCAAAGATCTTCCTGCTAGGTTAGAGAACCCAGGATTTTCAAATCTGACATGTCAGCCTCAGGAGTAGTCTTCTGAGAGAGCCAATCTCTCAATGATGGCACCTCTGTAACTCCCTGTAGTAGGTGGAATAGTGTCCTCCTGAAAATCTTATGATCACCCAGAAGCTAGAATATGACTTCATTTGTAAATGGGTTTTGATCATGTAATTAAAGTAAGATATGGCCTCGTGGATTAGAGCAGGTCATAAATCTAAATGGCCCGTATGCTTCCTGGATGACAGGACACAAAGGACATAAGGGGAGAAGTCACCTGAAGACAGAGGCAAAGCCTGGAATGATGAAACACAGCCAAGGAGCACTGAGGAATTAGAAAAGGGAGGACTCTTTCCAGGAGCACTTAGGAGTTAGAAGAGGGTGGACTCCCCCCTGGAGAGCTTACAGAGTGTACATGTGGCTCTTCTAACAACTTGGTTTGGACTTTCAGCCTCCAAAATGGAGAATCTATTTCTCCTGTCTTAACTTCAAAGTTCACAGTGCTTTGTTAGGGCAGCCTCAAGATAAAACTCAGCTCAAGATGCTCTTCCTTCCCTGGATCCCTCTCCACCTGGACCCTCCTCCCTGGTCCCTAGCTCTATGAAGCCTGGTGTATTCTCTCATCCTAGTGGCTCACAGGCATGTGGTTCCCCAAACTCAGCCAGAACCCTCCATCTTTATAAACACTGCCAAGCACCACTATAAGCAGGCCCTGGGCAAGGCTTCAGAGATGCAATGAGAAAATGGACACATAGCTCCAGTCCCTTGTGAAAGCTAGTCATTAATAATTAGGCAGCTGCAGTGGTTTGAATGAGAACTGCTGGTCCAAACCCAGGCTCAGTTGTTTGAACACTTGGTGGTTCTCAGTGATGCTACTCAGGTAGACAGGACAGCCTTGATAAAGGAAGTAGGTCACTGGAGGACAGGATTGGAGATTTCATAGCTTTGTCCATCTCGGTAGTTTGCTTTCTATGCTTCATGATTGGAACTGAAGATGAGCTCCCTCAGCCTCCTGCTCTGGCTGCCTGCTGCTGTGACTCTCCTACCATTATGGACTATTGCTCTGGAACCTTAAACCCAAATAAACTCTTCCTTCTGTAAGTTGCTTCTAGTCAAGATGTTTTATCCCAATAACGAAAAGCAATTGATCTAGAAGTCAAAGGCACATAGCTACGAATATTTTTGTGGTACCAGGAAAGTTTGATCACTAGGCTAACCAAAGCAATTAGGAAACAAGCATAGTATATCTGGGAGTGTCTGTGTGCTAAGTCAACTGCCCACTCCCCAGATGGTTAAAGCTTTCTTCCCAAAGAGGTCAGAATTGATTCCTTGGCCAGTACAGAGGGTAAAACTGGGAGGAAAGGTGGGCATGGTAGTGCATGCCTTAAATCCCTGAACTCTGGAGACAGAGGCAAGCAGACCTCTGAGTTCGAAGCCAGCCTGTCTATAGAGTGAGTTCCAGGACAGCCAGGACTATACAGAGAAATTCTGTCTCAAAAAACAAACAAATGAACAACAACAACAACAAAAAAAAAAAAAAAACTAGGAGTAAAATCAGTTTCTTTAAAGAACTTCCTCAATACCTTGAGGCTAAGCAGCCATCATAAATGCTCAAGCTTTCCCTGCATGACAGACAGTCTAAGGATCTCATCTTCAGACTGTGCTGTTTCCTTTTGGAGGGGATCCAGAAGGCAAACCCATTGTGGGGGAAGGGTAGTCCACTTTTCTCCCATCTCTAGTCCTGGATACAGCCTGGTAAGTAAACTGAAGCATTATGGCTCAGGCAGGCCAGTCTTAAATCCAGGCTCCCACATATGCCAACAGTGTACGTGACTTTTCTGGCCTTCCACATCTTTAACCTCCAACCTCAGAGGGCCCATGAGAAACCTGGACACAAAAGAGCTAGCTAGACTGCTCTCTAGCCCAGAGAAGTAGACAGCAAACATTAGTGGCCATATTTTCATTACATTCTTTCACTAGACATAAAACATGGCCACTGAGGACACAAAAGCCCACCAAAAAGGCTGACCCAGATCCACAACTTTTACCATTTCTGTTCTAAAGCTTGTTCTTCTGAACCATACAACACAAGCCCTCCCTCAACCTGGGTTCCTTCTCTGAATCACAGGTACCCTTTCATCTACCAGTGATCCATTGGCCAGCAGCACTTGTCATCTACCTGTTCACACTGACACACAGCCAGGAGGGGAAGCAGCAGCAGTCTCCTCTTGGCATCAAAGTCTCCTGGGCTAAAAACAAGTCAGATTCAGGACTTTGCTTCGTGAACATAAAGGAAACCCGTCTGTGGTAGGAGGTGATCCCCCAGCTTCTAGGAAGGCAGGCGACACAAACACAGCCCAGCATCTTGCCAAGGGTCTCACTACCTCCCAGCAAATCTAGGGAGGCAGGCAACACATGTACAGACCAACTTCTAGCCAAGGGGCCCACTGTTTACAAAGGTCAGCCTGTCATGTGGTTTCTCCATCTGTCCCCAGGCCAGGGAGACTAGAGGCAGATCATCAACAACCAAGTTCTGAACCTGGTCCTTAGAACTCGGGAGTGAGACCACAGACCCCATGTGCAGTGCACTGATAGTGAGAAAAACCAGTTGTCCCCAGATGAGGGGGCCAAGCCAGGCCTTCTGGTTTCGTAGTCGGTGGAATGACTGAGAGTCAGGCAAGCATTCAGAAATGTAGGTACAACAACCGTTTCAAAATGCGGTTCCTTCTCAAGTATCAAGAACTTAGATCCAGAAGTAGCTATGGAGAAGCCTTAGACCTCTTCGGCTCTCTGACTGATGACCGCCGCAGTGTGCACACCCCCATGCTCTCTGCAACGGAAGGCTCTACAACTGTCACGTGTTCTTTAATTTACAAAGGGCAGTAGCACGTGTGACCAGGGCACAAGCCATTCACTCTTAGCAACTAACACTCAGGTCGTTACTATTTGACAACAGTTGCTAATTTTTACTTCAATTCTGACCACAGCTTCATGAGGCAGATATTACCCCCACAGTTTTAAAGGGGAAGCTACAGGCAGTTTAAAGGCTCTCAGCTTCTGGACTAAGGTCAGATATAAAGAGCTTGAGTGTCTCAGTTAAACAGCGACGTGAACCCCAGCAACTTGGCCCCGCACCTCATCCCCTACCATCCCAAACCGAGGCAGAATTGGCACCTGACTGACTCTTCCCAAAGCTTTTTTACCCTCTAGCCACCAACGGGACAAGCCCTAGTCTGAGCCTTGCCACTTAAGCGTAGCCAAGTTACTTCTCCCTCCTCAATCCCCTCATCTGTAAATTATGGAGTTAGAAATTATATTTATGAATCCCCATAAAAATCAGTGACTCCTCTTATCCTTCCCCAGCACTGACTGTTAGCATGGACATTAGATCAGCACATCTAATTTTTGAGATTGAAAAAAAAAAGAACTCAGTATGGTCCAAAGGGTTGATTAAGGTCATCCAGCTAGTGAGAGCCAAGACCACAGCCCTGGCTTCAGATCCCAACCCTTGTAAGTCTTGCTGTTGGAACACAGTCCCAAACCTGTTCCCCCAGTAACCTGACCTAGATTAGAGCTATAACCTACAGGTCTAGCTAATGAGTCTTGATAAGATTCCCAGAATACCCGTTTGGAGGCAGAGTCTGAACCTCAGCATTTAGACTGAGAGGATTTACTCCACTCCTGATTCTCCTTGATTTCTTAGTTTCCAAACGAGAAGGCTGACTGGGAGCCCCCTGGGCCTGGGTGGGGACTTTGCAAGAATCCAACAGTGGTGGATGGAAGAAAACAATGATCTTGGCCCAGGATTCAGTAAGGATGTGCTTCAGCCAGTGAGGCCTTCAGGAAGGAGGGAAATTCAGGGGACCAGGGGACATCCTCTTCCAGAGTTCTTCTCTGAAAGACCCTTAACACATCTCTGCTGGTGCACAGCTTAGAGCACAAAGAACAAGTCAGGATCAGTCATGAAGTCATTGCATTCCACAGCTTCTCGGGCTGAGGGGGCCATCCTAGGGGGCTTTCACGGCAGGAAGCATGAGCTCATCGTTAACTTGTGCCCTGAGACCCATTCTTGAGTTGCCAGTATGGAAGTGGGAGGGGCTGAACTCGGAGGAGGGTGGTTCTGTGAAATTGTAATGGCTATGGGCTACAGGCTTTCTAAGAAGTGAAAAGCATGGAGATGTGGGTCATAGCTGGACAGTTTCCCTGATCCAGTCCAGTGTGTCTGCTGCTGTCACTCACTGGCTACACTTCCAACTTCTTTCCTACCCATGAAAGTCTCAGGAAGAAGTCCCACTGATTTTCACATCCAGAACCCAAAAGAGCATCCCGCTCCTGGTACCCATACCCATATACTCTGCTGTAGACTTCTTAGAGCATGGTTCTCAACTTTCCTAATGCTGTGACCCTTTAATACAGTTCCTCGGGGGCTGGTGAGATGGCTCAGTGGTTAAGAGCACTGACTAGTCTTCCGGAGGTCATGAGTTCAAAACCCAGCAACCACATGGTGGCTCACAACCATTCATAATGAGATCTGATGCCCTCTTATGGGGTGTCTAAAGACAGCTACAGTGTATTTACATACAATAAATAAATTTAAAAATAAATAAATAAATATAAAAAAATACAGTTCCTTGGGTTCTAGTGACCCAACTAGAAAATTATTTACATTGCTGCTTCATAGCTCTCAATTTGCTACGGTTATGAATTGTAATGTATTTTTGGAGATGGGGGTTTGCCAAAGGGGTTGTGAGCCACACCATTTTCTTAGCTGACTCCAAACTCAAGTGATCCATCCTCTTCCCATTCCAGGACGTCTGATTAACAAGCTAGCCTGCTGCTCTCTTGTTAGATATTCACACGCAGGCGGAGGTATGTGAAGAACGGGTTGCACAGAGATGTAGTTCCAGTTACTATTAGTGGAATCCCAAACAGAGGTGCGTCTCCTGGTGTCCTCCATGTCACATACCAGAAGCCAAAACACAATGTAGCTCCTGCTCTTCTCCTTCCTACACCTCTCAAGAGCCCAGCCTCAGAAGCCTTGGTCTGGTCCAGGGCTTCTCTGCACTGAGCCTGTGAATTCCAACAAAATCTTCAAGGGAAGAGCCCTTCATGCAATAAGTAGGATTTACTATCTTAAATGTCCACCTGTAGGGTACGCTGAAATAAATTAAGATGTAAAACTATTTTCAAAAGTGACGACTCTTTGATGCTATGCAAAACTTTCCTAACTAAAAACAACTTTGAAGGGGAAATGTCCAGTATTAAGACAACAGCACATTTTTAAAAAGCTTGATAGGGCCTGGTAGTGGTGGCACACGTCTTTAATTCCAGCACTTGGGAGGCAGAGGCATGCAGATCTCTGAGTTCAAGGCCAGCCCTGGCTTTAGAGTGAGTTCCAGGACAGGCAGGGCTATGCAGATAAACACTGTCTTGAAAAACCACAACAAACAAACAACAACAAACCCAAATTGCATTTAAAATATATGATATAATTTTGTTGTTATATCATTTTGTTAATATTATATATTATAGTATGTTAATATAAATTTCTATGCACAGTGATTAAAACTCTACAAAACCCTACATTTAAAAAAAAAAGATTAATCAACATCTACTTGGATGAGTTGGCAGGATGACGAGTAAATTAATCCTTTCAAAGATTTTTAATATATGAGTAGTTAACATAGGCCTAATAACTACTTTGTAATGATTTACATGAATTTTAATCAAATTACCCTCAAACATTCCACCTCTCTCTGCTTTGCCATCTTCACTAGAAAAGGACAGGGAGTAACTATGAGACAACAGAGTTTGCCTCTGTTTGGGCCCTAGGTCTTGGTCAAGGGAAGCAGCCCTTCAGGGAAGAGGCCACATATTTATTCCCAGCTAGCCAGGGCAGCTACTGATGGACACGTCTACGTGACTCACCTCAGATTTCAGCGTGCTGGTTTGAGGATTGCCACTTGCGGTGTAGCAGGTTTCTGTGTAGGCTGGAGCAAAAAGGTGCCTGGAAAAAATAAGAGCAGAGATTTGAACCTTTATTGATGGATTCTATCTTCCTGGTGATGGTACTCAGTTACTTTAACTGAACGAGAAAAGGCTACCCTGACAAAAAGAAACTGGTGGTCATTAAGGGACTAAGAAACAAAAAGAAAGCCAGGAGGAAATCTGTCATTGGTCACTCCATCCAGATGGAGTTGACAATACTAAATCAATCATCTTGGTTTGTTTTTTTTTTCTGGGTCCTGAGAAAGATCCAGAAACTGCAAACACAGTTACAATATCTCTGAGTCTGAAAACCTAATCATAAAATCCAACTGGTCCTTCCAACATAGAATATGCTAGCTATTAGCATGGACACATCAGTTTTTCTTTATGAGAATAACCTCCGCTGGATGTTTTTGGTAGGGTTGTAAATCAAGGGTTCACATACCTGGCCCTGGCCTATGTTTTGGGCCTAGTCAATAGAGTGAGTGATAGATATGGTAAGAACTGAACAAATGGCAGGGATAGTCACTGCTCACAGAGCTGCTGACGTCACCTGCTTCTCCTTTCAGTGGGTCAGATCTCCCGAGACCTGCTGCTTCTGCTTGTCACCATTCCACACACTCCCTTTCTCTTTTCTTACTGTAGACACTGTGTCTCTCTTGTCACAGACCCTTTGAAGCTGAGGTTAAGGATCCCCCACCGAAGGCTGGGAGATACAGAACGAGCTTCCTAGAATTTCTCCAAAAGTAATATGTGAAATAAAAGGACCAAACGGATGTTTCAGCTAACAGAACTGATCTCCAGAAAGGTAAGGTCAGGGAGCAAAGTTATTTCTGATTTTTAATGGAATAAAACATCAGAAACTCAAGTCTAATAGAAAGAAATGCATATATATAAATGTGAAAAATTCAAAAAGTAATTAGGTTCAGGATATTTCAGAAATATATATATTCTCAAGTTGATTTTAATGAAAAGCTAATCAGTGTACCTCAGGTACATGTATTGAAAACAACTGGCAAGGGAGGAGGCCATTGTCAGTGGTGGCTATCTCAGGGAAGGGCAGATGTACACAAGGCAAGTTACATATTGCTGCAACAATAAAAATACCTACTAAATACTTATTTTCAAAACAGTAAGCCTAATTCAAAACTGCTTTTCAGAAGAAAACACAGGCTGAAGCCAGAACGGAGGATCAGAGGACTCTGAAGAGACACTAGATTTGGGAAGAGGTGATTATTTCCCAGAGGAAGGGACATGGCTCCAAAGTCTGGCTGGACGCTTCCCGTCCCAGGATGCAGATGCCTTAAGAATTAACATTCAGTCTTGAAGAGAAATCACCCAAGAGGGATAAGTAAACCCAGAAACACACAAAATCCAGCTGATCCAAAGGAACACACAGTCACGTAGAAACATTGGGTCAGCAGTCACCTTGCAGAAGGTGTCCCCAAGCCAAGTCTCTTCTTAGCATCCAGAGATTCAGAGCCGAGTCATTCATAGGTCTGACTGAATTCACAGGAATTCAACAGGAAGTCTCCCAAGGCCACAGGCCCCACAGTTATGCCTGCTTGTGTCTTCTAGCAAGTTTACTTAATGGAAGATATAGCTAACTAGGGAGAGAATTAATAAGTACTCCAGCACACCAGGGGCTCAGGGAGTGGTCTGGGATCTGAAAGACTTTGATTCCAGCTCTGACTGGTATTTCCTCTACTGCCCCTAGCTGGTTACTTTCTCTCTCCTCAGTTTCCTCTTCCCATGGCCAATATACCTCCTGAAGCAGGCAATTTAATAATACAGGGAGCAAGCTGAACCCCAACCATGGTAGAGAGGAGCTGGGTAGAAAGAAATTAATCACCATCATCATCGCTTTTATTTTCCTCTAACTTTTAGAAGCAGGGTCTCATGTAGTCCACAATGCCCATGAACTCATTATATAGTCTGGGATGGACCCTGAACTTCTAATCCTCCCATTCCCACCGCCTGAATGCAGGATTACAGGTACAGATGTGTGGCAACATGCCCAGTTTTATAGGGTGCTAAGGGTCGAGCCCAGGGCTTCTTGGGTGCTGGGCAGTATTTTCTTAGCAACTGAGCCACAGCCCTAGCTCCTCAGTGGCTTTAACAAGGTTTAGGATGGAAGACTCCAGAAAAATTAATGGATTTCACCAGTGTCTCTCTAGCTCTCCTCGGCTATTAATTCACCCATATATCACTTAAGAGAGGAGAGGAAAAGCAGTTAGCTCATTCCTAGGATCTATTTCCTGGGCCATTTTCACAGACTGAGTAACGGAGGCTGGTGGAGAGGTCAGAGCGTAATGGTGTAGGGTGGGTGCCGGTGAAGAGATGTAAATTTTCCCACAGGAAATGCACTTGAGGTAAATACACTTTAAGCTTATTCAGGGTTTTAAGAAGGGGGGAGATCACTTATCCTATCCGGTGGCATCATTAAAATGAACTAAAGTGGGGAAGATGGGGGATGAGCCAAAGAGAGGAATCCAAACAGAGCCTTTGAGGTATCCACACACTCTCAGACTCTCGGGCACACGTGTTCAGAAGATAGTTCTGCAGCTTATCTGGGGGCTTGCCTTTGTCAGCATGGGACTCTTGGAGCCTCAGCATTTAAAGAAGCTTGAAAAACTCAAATAGATTTCTCACCAGACTCCATATTCCCTTGAAAACAGGGGCCACAGTTGTCTTTATAAGCTCTTCCTGACTCCCAAAGCAAGCAATACACATTTAGCCTGAATAAGTGGATGACTGAATTAATGACTTAATGAACCAATGAACCTCCTATCTAGTATAAGAACTTACCAGGTAGCCATTCAACAAGAGAAACTTCCAGAGATTGGGGAGCTCCTGAAACTACCCACTCCAGTTCTGACTACGTGTCCTCTGTAGCTAAAGTTCTCACCCTGAATTAAAAATGACCTCTCTGCGTCCAGTACCTGTTCATAGTATATGAATCTAAGCCAGGCTGTGGTAACACATGCCTTTAGTCCCAGTACTCAGGAGCCAGAGGCATGTGGATCTCTGTGAGGTCAAGGCCAGCCTGGTCTACAGAGTGAGTTCCAAAACAGCCAGGACTACACAGAGAAACCTTGTCTCAAAATCCCAGGGAGAGACGGGTGGCCGGGGCGGGGGGGAGAGATAGAGGGAGAGACAGAGAAACAGAGAGAGAGAGAGGGATGGAGAGAGGAGAGAGAGAGAGAGAGAGAGAGAGAGAGAGAGAGAGAGAGAGAGAATATTAGGCAATAATAGGCTCCATGTGTAAGAGCAAGAACCTGATTCCCAGCTATCAAGTGAAAAAGCCAGACATAGAAAGCAGCACAGGTCTGCTAACCTCAGTGCTAGGGAGGCAGAGAAGGGAGGATCCCTAGAATTTGTGGGTGTGGACCAGCCAGTCTAATAGAAATCAGTGAGCTACAGACTCTGTGAGAAGTCCTGTTTCAAAGCATAAGGCGGGGACCAACGGAGAACAACCGTTGACCTCAGGTTGACCTCAGGCTACAACCTGAATAGGTACCCAAGCATACTCCACACGCAAAGTGCAAAATAGGGGGCCACACCTCAGACCTACCGCATCAAAAAAACAGAAACTGAGTTTCTTGCACTCTTGCTCCCTCTTGATCCCTCTGTCCCCTTGTCCCTCCCCTTCCCTTCCTCCTCTTTCCACATGCTCATGGCTGACCTCTACTTCTCTTCTCTCCCTCTCTCCCTCTCTCTCCCTCTATCTATCTATCATCTATCTATCTATCTATCATATCTATCTATCATCTATCTATCTTATCTTTCTTTCTATCTTTTCTCTTGCTCCTTCTCTCTCTGCCTCTACCATTCTCTTAACTCCCCTCCCCCATGCCCTGAATAAACTCTATTCTATACTAAAAAAAAGAAAGAGAGAGAGAGAGAGAGAGAGAGAGAGAGAGAGAGAGAGAGAGAGAAACTGAGGCTGGGCATAACCTTTTGTTCTAACTACACTTCCTCCCCACCCCCAGGCAATCCTGACTTGAGAACAAGCCTAGAACCGATACCCTAAACCACAAGTTTCTGAAAAAACTTCAGAAACGTATGTACATGGTCTGACTTCCTAAGCCCCCCTCACCTTCCTGCCTCCACCACATCCTGGATTGCTGCTGCAAAACCTGAAAAAGCCAACAAGTTTACTCCCCACCCACTTCAACGCTAGGTTATGCTGTGTTTTCACCTTAACAGCACACCTGAGAGGCAGGGATTCCTACCCGTTCATTCCCATTTGGTAGACACTTGTAAGGGACCACAACACTGTTGGAGCTGGATTTCAGCCTTGAGTTTGTGAGCCAGACTCTTTAAGCACTTTGCTGTTCTGGCTCTCTGAGATGAAAACATGAAACCAAACCGTTGCCTGGAACTTAGATATCAAGTGCAATTTGATGATGATGGTGATGATGATGGTGATGATGATGGTGGCCCTGAGCTTCTATCATGATCAAGGCAACTATGCCCACTTGGATGCACTGAAGAGCTATACGGTAAGCTAAACACAGGGCAGGAGCATGACAGTTTAAATCAAGAAATTCTGGGCTAGTTCTAGCTAAATAATCTTTTCCCTGAATGAGGTACGGATGTGGACCAGGAAGGTTTGTTCCTACTTCTAGAAGCAAAGGGATCATGTTTCATCACCATCTGTACAATTTTACCAACAGGGACAAAGCATTGCTTTCAAAAGCTCTCCACTGTCCCCAAGAGAAGGCTGAATATGCCCATGTGTCCAGGCAGGGGGATTCTGACTCTGTGCTCAGGACAAAAGCTGTTGTCATCTTCCCAGAGAAGAGACCACATACATGGATGCTGAGTAGCCAGATGTCCCTTCTCCAACTACATCTTTCTCTCATCTCTCTGATGGGGGGCTGGCTCAGCATGGTGACAGGAAGCTGTCTCTTACCACTGGCATGCATTAGGGTTTTCAGGAAATGATTTGTGAGTGGAGATCCAGGAAGAGGGGAAGCCTATCCAAGATTCCCACCCTCCCCCTCCCCCACTGACTCTGATAGAGAAAACATTCTGCTGTACTCCCTTATCTTCGATCCTGTCCCTTCTGCCCTAAAGAGACCATGGGCAGGCCAAGAGTAGCACAAGAGGCTCTGCTGTGTTACAGTCCTCATGGTGACAACAGCAGCTGGCACTGTAGCCCTAAACAGGAACAAAACTGTAGTCACCCAGACCCCAAAGTCCCTAAGCAAAACCTCCATCTTGGGGGCTAGAGAGATGGTTCCCTGTTTCAAATCACTGGCTGCTTTTATAAAAGACCCAGGTCAAGTTCACAGCACCCACATGGTAGCTCATAACTGTCTGTTAGTCCAGTTCCACAAAGCACACATTCTGTTCTGGCCTCTGCAGGAGCCAGGGCTGTGGATTGTGAACATAACATACATGCAGACAAATAATCAGATACATAAAGAAAAATAAATAAATCTTAAAAACAAAAAAAAAAAAACAATACCCTGACTCTTCTGAGTCCAATCTAAGAAACTAAGCTCCATCCCATTCCTCCCACCCCACCATCCCTCCCACCCCACCGTCCCTCCCAGGCATTTTCCCCAATGCAATTTGGAACCACTAGACCAGCCAAGCTCCAAAACTCTTAGCTCACACATGGCTCTGACGGGCTTTTCCTTAGGCTTGCCCACCACCACTTCTTGCAGAACCGTTTCCACCACTGTTGCAGAACTATTTGCTGACAGAAGTGTCAGATGGTTCTCTTGGCTAAAACCCCCTCTCTGGAGGGAAGAGCAGAAACCTAGCTAATTCTACACAGCATCCTCTAGGTGTCCCGTTCACCATCCTCCAGCATCAGTTAAACAAAGTGGTACAAAGACCGGTTTTCAAACTTCCTTGAAAAACACCCTCTTCCCTTGTGCCGGGCATGAACAAAAGCTTTTTTTTTGTGTCTAGTCTTTCTGAGTATCCAAATGTTTGTACACATGGAGTCGAAGACCAGAATCTCACTATTTCTTGACCTGGGGCCAGGGTAGGGGCTGGGAAGCGGTGGAGAGTCCGGGATTGGAGGGTAGTTAGGGGTGGGTCCTCACCCTGTCCATGGCCGCCTTTCATTTTTATCTCACACTCTTAAGGTCACAGACTCTGGCCCAATCACTCTACAACACCAGGAAAGGCTTTGAAAAAGAAAATACAAAGCCCCAGAATCCATCCAGCCCCATAGTAAGAAATCTGTGTCTTTAATAGTTTTTTTTTTTCCAGGTGATGATTTTTTTCAGGCTCTGAGAACTACCGTGCTCTGTTAGGTTCATTTTAACTTTTTAATCTTTCGGAGTTCCCTCCCTAGCCTTCTAGGAACCTCTCCACAAACTCTCAAAGCAACTGAGAAATAGGTATGGCTTTGTGTGGGAGTTTAGAAAAAGAAGCTAATGATGGTACTAGGCCATCAGAGAAGGACCCAGGGGTGTCCCTGGTTTTCACACATTGTCTACATAAACAGCGCCAGCTGTATTCATAGCCATGTGGCCCGACGACTTCTGAAAGCACACACCTCGTGTACACCCAGAAGGCTTTGGATTGAGTGCCAGCTGCACTGACATGTCCTTCCAGGCCACGACACAAGGCAAGGATGGCTATGGTTCATTTTAATCTCACAGGAGGACTATGGGGGAGGGGAGAAACTCTGTGAAGACTCAGACTTGAGAAGGCCTGCCAAAGTTTCTCTAGACTCCATCAAAGTGTCCTGGCTTCGGGGCACTACTCATACACCCTGTAAAATCAGATGTTCACACCTAAAGGCTTTAGTCAAAGACTAGATAAGTGCAAATATTTCCATTCGGTTGAAAAAAATAACCCCAGGTTTCCATTAAACATAAATGGTGCTGCCTAGGACTCCCTGGGACAGGAAGTATTGCTGAAAAGCAGACTGTGTTACTCTAATGAAATGGCCTGTGCTAGTTCACGTTTTGGACAGAATGAAAAAAAAATCATATGTATAATTTTCTTTTGTGTTGGTTCTCCAAAAGTTTTCCAAATCAGCCGGCACTTTGCTTGGTCTACCTCTGACTCTAAAGGAATGGAAACAGAGCTGCAAAAGCCCCATTGCCAAATAAGGCACTGATGTGTTCAGGGGCTCACAAGCACCAGCATTCCTTTGTGAGGGCGCAGAAGGGCCCTGGAAGGCTGAAGGTTGCTCCTACAGTGAAGAGCTGAGGCCTCCTCCCACTTGAGCAAGGCCCCTGTTGTCTAGGGGACCGACTTCCAAAGCAACCCTGAGAAGCAAGATGGTACCACCCACCAGCCCAGCTCTCAAAACCCATACTTATGGGTATGTTGTCTTTAGTCGCCTATTAAGGACATTTCTAAACAAGGCATTAAAGCCACACTCCTCATCACCAGCAGCTTCGCATTGTATTTCTGGTTTCCAAAGACCTCACATCCCTCCAAATAGCTCCTGGTCCTGAGGGTTGTTATACCCAAAGCATGTCTGGATAAGCAGGGTTTATCCTTTAGCCAGCAGGATCTGTATTTAATCCTCTCCATGGCTCTCTCCTCACTGTGAGTAGGAGCACAAACATCCATCAGTACAAATAGGGCCGACATTTCAGGATCAGGCAAGCTTAGCTGGCAAGAGACCTGAGGGGCCCAGGAAATGGCTCACTGATAAGAGTTTGTGGGTTTGTTTCATGATGGCCTACATAGCCCATCCTGGACATTTATTGGTTAACAATGGTTCGGGGAAACTAAATTTTCTCAGAAATGCCAAATTTTAAAAAGCAAGAAACATCCCCGGTAGCAACCTGAATAGTAACTAGTATTTGGTAAATAATCACAGTAGCTGTTCATCAGATTAGCTGAAGCCACAGAGGCCTGGAGGGGAGTATTAGGGGGTGGGGAGGGCGGGGGGGGGGGCCGGCAGGGAGGGAAGACTGGACTGTCATACTATGAAGAGAGGCTTTAAGAATGAGCCTCAGGGGGCTGGAGAGATGGCTCAGGGGTTAAGAGCTTTGAATACATGGTGACTCACAACCCATCTGTAATGGGATCCAATACCTTGTTCTGGTGTGTCTGAAGACAGCTATAATTGTACTCATATACATAAAATAAAGAAATCTTAAAAAAAGAAAAAAAAAACGAATGAGTCTCGAGGGAGTGGAGGAAAGCAGTCTCCAAGAGACAACCAGATGTTTTAAGAAACTCAGAACAGGGGACCAGATATATCTGACCCTGAAAAAAGAGAGTGGGTATCTGAAAACCAGAAACTTACCTCCCTCAAAAGTGGGGGCCTCTGGCTAAATACTCAGGAACTATTCTAAACCTGCCCGGTGATTCTTAGCATCTCAGAACACAAGTGAGTAACACTGAAAGCCCCTCAGGGACCCAAACCTGCCTAGCAGCTGAGCCAAGTTCTAGCCAGATGACAGTGGCTTAGTTTGCAGTTAGCTAAATCCTCCTATCTCAGTACACTGCTGACTCAGGTACTGGGAATGGGTCAAGGCTTTTGCTCTAATTTAGCCAAATGACCCGGTCACAAGCCAGCACTGGAAGGTCTCAGCTCTGAAGGTCACAGTAAGTGACACTGAATGGACATCAGAGGCCCCACCCAGCAGCAGGTCCCAAAGGGCCAGCCTATCATCCTGGGATCCCGTCCAAAATGAGCATGTGCTATCCATACCCTCTCAACAAACCTTTGCACGGAAGGCAAGACATCTACAATAATAATAATAATAATAATAATAATAATAATAATAATAATAAAATCTTTATGTCCTCCCCTCTCTGCTCAATCTTTCCCTTTTACAGATAAGGAATCTGAAAAGAGTAAAAGTAACATATTGTCATGAAAGTGCTAATCTGTTCCCAACCCCAGAAGTCTCGGTACACAAGAGTATATGAAATCCTGGTGGCAGCTAAGTCAGGAGTCAGCAGAGGAAGCGTGCTTGTCCAGCTTCACTCCTAGTGTGTATTGGAGGCTGTAAAAAGCCTGGGTTCCTCACATTCTGATTTCGTCATACACTTACTTTAAGTGCTTGGCTCCAGGACCTAGATCTGCAGCCCAACTCACACCACAAATATTGACTAAGGCCATTCATACACCAGGCACTGTACTAAGGGATTATTGACACTGAGCCTTCAAGAGCAGGTATCATTCCCACCCTGTGGGGACCTGCCTGTCTCCCAGGATGAAGATCAGAGAAGGCGATCCATGAAAGCACCTGAAAACAGTTGAGTTAGGAATCTTAGCCACTGAGGAGGAGTTGACAGGCCATGTGAAGGCACGTTTTACCAGAAAGTCCCCAGAAACTCAGGCCCCATTTCACAACCCACCTTCCTTCTTTTTAGAACTGGTATGAAAACCAACTTCCAGTTTCCTCTATTCATAAAATTATGAGGGAAGAGTACATATATGCATATGTGTATTCCTGTGTGTGACTGTGTGGCTGCTGTCAAGTTTGTGTATGTGTGCTGAAGGCAAGGCTGGCCTAGACACCGGGAGCTGAGAGTGTCTCCCTCCACTCTTCCCAACCACATTGTTATACTTCGTATTTCAGAACCTAGTCTGACCTTTGTGTAAACCCTAAATCTAGGATTTGGTTAAGGCAAGCAATAAAGAGCTTCCAGAAACAGGGCCCTTGTTGGCCTTCCCAAGCTTAGATCACTCTTTCCTTAATGATTCAGTGTCCCTCCAAAGGAATTCTTTTTCTCAGAATTCCCTTCTCCAGAAAGGTTTTGGGGAAAAAAAAAAGAAACTATGCTTGATATAATGCAGCCATTATAGCCACTTGGTCCATCTGGACCTCTCCCAAGGGAGGCTGATGCAAGAGGAGAATATGAAGTCCCTGCCAGTTTTCTCCAAACACGCTATCAGGGGTGGAGGGGAGGAAATCCATGGGGACATATGGAAGCCATGGAAGAGACTGGAAAAGAGCCTTGAATCAGAAAGACCCAGCTCCCACCCAGTTTAGTCAAGAAGCCAAGGAGTGCCAAGCTAAGCTTTACCCACTCAAAGGTATTATTGTCTGCCACAAAAGCCAGTGTGAGACTCCCTTCCCCCTACCCCCAGCAAGGCTCCTAAGTGAAGTCTCTACTGCAGGGTAGGAAGAGGCAGAGCACTGGCCTGCTCCTGAGAAATGAAGTACTTGGAAGAGTAAGGGCTGTGCACATGGGAAAGTAGGTAACGAGTCTGCTGTGTGAGCATGAGGGCCTGAGTTGATATCCCCAGTATTCACTGAAAGACAGGGAGTCAGAAGGATGCCTGGGGGCTTGCTCACCAGACAGTCTAAACCACTGGCGAGCTCCCAGCTTGATAAGCCCTTATCTTTAGAAGCAAGGAGACGATGAATGATAGAAAAAGAAAAATACCAACTTCTGTCCTCTACACCTGCACAGGAATCCCAGGCTTCCCCCCATGAATACATACACACACAAACACACACACACACACACAAACACACCAAAGTTCAGACAAGACAGGGGCAACTAGGGGAGGCAAGTGTGGGTGATAGAGACACAGGTTGAGTTTTCGCAGCAGATCTCCCTTCAATCCCCCAGAGGTGGTGACTCTCAGAATGAAGACAGTCATTACTTCATCAGATGAGGGAAACCAAGATCTTACTAAGGAACTGGCCTACTCCAGGTCCCATCGAAAGTTAAGGGCAAACCCTGTGACTTGACACTGATGTTTCACTCTTAACTGGAGTGGAAAAGCACAGTAAGTCATCGTGTCCATCCACCCACCCTCTATTTCAACCTATATTTGCTCTATCTCCCCATCTCCATGACTCCATCTTACAAATCAGCAGTCCATCCTTCTCTCTCCATATGAGTCACCTTGTCCCCATATCAGACATAAAGTGTACTTGGAGCGGTCTGTCCTATCTGCCTCTTCTACCACCTCCCATTGCTCTCAAAATAAACTCTGACAAGACCCTCCAGGAAATCATCCCTATGTGTTCCCCATCCCCCACCCCTGGGGCTGTCTTCATTTCCTTCCTCGGCTCTGTCCTAACCACAGAGTATAATTTCTTAGCATCTTCCACCTAGTCTTCGGGTCTTTGTTCCTCTTACAAGAACCATGGTACACACATATTTAACCATCATGAGAGATCGCATCACATCTCCTTCTTCTAAGAAGTCCTAAAAAGTCTGGAAGATTTTGGTCTAGGTCAGTAGGTCAGTTGTCCCAACAGCACCTTCTGCTTTTTTCCGCCCTAGAAGCTCATTTTGTTCTATTGTAATTGTCTCAGTGTCTTCTCCACTAGATGTGAAGTCCCTTGATGGCAGGGAATGTCCTTGCCACTACTCATCCAAAGAACACCAGACACACAGTTGGCTCTCACAGTAGTTGCTGAATGACAGGACAGAAGGAAAGAAGGACAAAATGAAGAATTCTTAATGAAGGCCTGGAAGATGGCTCCACAGGTGAAGTGTTTACAAGGCAAGCACAAAGACCCATGTTTGAGCCCCAGCAAAACACATTTTTAAAAAGTTGGGTGTGGTGGCACACAGGTTTAATCTCACTCAATACTGGAGTTGTGGGAAGATCCCTGAGGCTCACTGGCCACTTGGGAACTTCAGGACAATAAGATGTCCTGTGTCAAACACAATTAAAAATTTAAAAAGGTGGGTGGCACTTGAAGACCCAATAGCCATGGCCATCCACTAGCACCTACCCACCTCCCACACAGACAACTGGAGAAAGGGTAAGAGAAAAGGGGGAAACGAGGGAAGGAAGAAAGGAAGGAAGGAAGGAAGGAAGGAGAGAGAGAGAGAGAAAGAGAGAGGGAGGGAGGGAAGGAGGGAGAGAGAGAGAGAGAGATATTGATTCTCAATGAGTTGTCTAAACTTAACCCAGAACCCTAGTGACTCCCATTAGAAAAGTCAGGGATCTCTAAGCTGAATTTAGGCAGAAACTACAACTCACCCCCAACTTGCCTAGAACCTATTCATTTAGAATTTAGTCATCAGGAAAGTGCGTGTACATTCACACACATGCACACATGAATGAGTGCGTGTGTGTGTGTGTGTGTGTGTGTGTGTGTGTGTGTACATACACATATATGTGTGACTGAGCCCTAAATGGAGAGAATGCAGCGCTTACTTTCTTAAAATCAAAATTCCTCCTGGATAAAATGTCAATTCCCTGACAGTATTATTCTGGGGTCAACAATGGTGGTTTCACCTCTCAGAGATTTTCCCTGAGAACAGCCATAATCCATTGCCCAAGCAGAAAATTTTAAAGGAAGAAAATATCCTCAAATGTCCAAAGAACCTAGCTAAAGTGTTTGGTCATGGTCTTGGAGGTAGGAGAAAAGAAAGGAGAAGGTGGTGGGACTTAACAATGCTCCACTCAGATGTATAGCCATTCATCCATCCGTCCATCCATCCATCCATCCATCCATCCATCTGCAAGCCACCCACCCAAGCTGGGAGGACATTATCTTAGCCTTATGCTCAGCCTCTTGTAATGCCTTGAATCCTCAGCTATATATTCACCCTCATGGTTCAATCCACATTTCTCTTCAGCAAGGAACGATGGAGGGAAAGATGTTTCCCATTCAAAGCAGAGCCCAGTTGTCAAATATTCTCCAAACAGCTTTCTAGAAGCTTTACTTGCCTCCCTGGCTGTGTGCTTAGCCCAAGGCAAGAGTGAAATATTGAGCTGTCTGTCACTTGAATCATCTGGCAGTCCTGATGTGGAAGGAGAAACCAACTTTCCCTTCCCCAACTTCAACACATCACTAATAAGGTCAAACAATGGCTACTTAGGGAGGATGCTGGATTCCTAACAGATGATGAAGACTTGAGTCCTTGATGCAGACCAAATATTTCTATAGCATCTTCCCAGTCTTAATTCGTTCTCCCATTTATCCCTTCTTTCTGTGTCACCCAAAGCAGCCCCTCATCCTCAAAGACTGAGCCCCAAGTAAGTGCCCTGGCAGGGAATCCTCCTAGGACCCTGTTACAGACAGAGACTCCCTCTCTCCTCTGGCCTTTCAGCACATTATTCAGCTCTGCTTTGTTATTATCTTTCCTACAGAGGGCAAAAACAACTGTTCTTGTTCTCACCCCTACACAGTGCCTAGCACAGGGCTATACAGAAGCACCCAATCAACAGCCCCCTCATCAAAAAGCAGAAAGTTAGCTGAGGGTCAAAGGGGAAAACTGGTAGATAAATGGGACATTATAAAGTGGTGTATACATAGGACAGAATACTATACAGCAACATAAAAAAAATTACCAAGACATAGTATGTCATGCATAGACCTCAAGAAACACTAACCTAAGTAAAAGACCCGAGTAGGAAAGAGCCCAGAGGCCAGATGCGATGTACAACCTTGTGGTTCTGGTACCCAGGAGTGGAGGCAAGGAGGATCTGGAGCTCACGGCTAGAAGGATGCAGAGCTCAGAGCTAGCTGCGGCTAGCTACACAGTGAGTCCAGCCTGAGCTGCATGAGACACTGTGTCAAAGGGGTAGGTGGGAATAGACAGAGGAAGAAAGGGGAAAAGTTGGAAGGAAAGATGGAGAGCAGGTAAGAGGAGCAGGAGAAGGAGAGAGGAAGAGAAAGGGTATATTGCCTAATGATCTTATACAACTCACCCGGATTGAGCAAATCTAGAAACAGCAAGTTGTGGTCTGTGTCTTATAGACTGGTGAGGGGAAGGAGGAGGAAAGCCTGCCTTAACAAAGCATCCCCAATTAAGTGGCTCAAAACCTAGAAGTTCATAACCATAGTCTGGGGTTAGCAGGGACATGTTCCTCTGGTGGCTTGCCGACATAAGAGAGAGAGCCTTTCACAGCCTGGTTCCTGGTTCCTGGCTTCTTGGCTTATGGCATTAGAACTCAGTTCTTTGCGTGTCTGTGTCCTGACTCCCTTTCAATACAGAATCCATCACCCTGTATTAGGAGTCCACCTTACCCATCTTAACAAAATACATGTGACTCAATTTCCAAATAAAATTACTCTGGAGTCAGGCTCCAACATAAGGATGTAGGCAGATAATGACACAATTCAATCTGTAACACTGCTAATGGGTTCTTCCTGGAATGAAGGATATGACTCTAGGATAGATAATGGTGGTAGTTGCCCAACAAAACAATACCAAACTAATTGTTTTGAATGGGTAAGGTAAATGGGTCCATACAGTTGGTATCAATAAAGCTATTTGAAATAAAAGTAGGAATGCTTGTGTTTCAAAAGATACCCTGGGTGCGATCGTGAGAAAAGGGGATATAAAGATATAGAGAGGGCAAAGGGAAGCTGCTCTCAGATACGCATGTGTTACTTGTAAGTTCCCTTGACTGGACTCTTATCTGTCAGGGAAGTGCCGTCCAAAGAGGTCAAGTGTGCTCAGTCCACCACTGCTTATATAAAAATCTTAAAGAGAAAAAGGTAGGCAAAACCTGAATGCCCACTGCTAAGAGGACATGACATTTACCCAAGCATCTTGATTATTGCTGACTCTGGATTGTGTCAACTTAACAGGACTTGGAATCACTGAGGAGCTAAACCTCTGGGTGTATCTAAAAGTTTCCAGGAATGTTTAACAAATGACCCATGGCCTGGGGTCCTAGAATGAATAAAAAGAGAAAAGAAGAGAAAAGAAGGAGAAGGGAGGGCTGGAGAGATGGCTCAGCAGCTAAAAGCACTGACTGCTCTTCCAGAGGTCTTGAGTTCAATTCCCAGCAACCACATGGTAGCTCACAAGCATCTGTAACAGGATCCAATGCCCACTTCTGGTGTGTCTGAAGACAGCTACAATGTACTCATATAAATAAAAATAAATAAATAATTCTAAAAAAAAAAGAGGAGGAAGAGGAGGAGGAAGAAGAAGAAGGAGGAGGAGGAGGAGGAGAAGGAGAAGAAGAAGGAGAAGGAGGAGAAGGAGGAGAAGGAGGAGAAGGAGGAGAAGGAGAAGAAGAAGAAGAAGAAGAAGAAGAAGAAGAAGAAGAAGAAGAAGAAGAAGAAGAAGAAGAAGAACTGAACGTCAGCATTTATTTCTCTCCGCTTTCCGACTAGACCCAGATGTGACCACCTCATGCTTACTTCTTGATGTTCCACCATGATAAACTAAATCCCCTCAGACCCAGAGCCACAAAAGCCTTCCTCCGTATGTTGTTTCTTGTTGTGGATAGCCCCGGCCTTGTATTTTGATACTAAGTCCCCTTTCCTGTGAAGGGCTGCAGAGGAGGTGTGAGTCATTACACAGGTGAATTCTAGTGAACCTTCTACCCATCCTAATTTGTAAAATAAAGGCTGGAGCCAGTGATTGGGCAGAAGAAGGAGAGATATAACGGTTTGTGGGGAGAGAGCAGGGGGGAGGACAACTGGAGGAAGACAATGGAGGAGGAAGACTGACGGAAACGATGATGACAACTGGAGAGAGAAGAGAGAGAGGACGACTGGGGAGAAGAGAGGAGAGAGAGGACGACTGGGAGAAGGACGACTGGAAAGCAAGAGGTAGAAGGACAAACACAGGGTCTGGAAAACCCTCAAGTTATAAGGGTCTCATGGCTGGGGAACAGAGTAGTGTAGGGGTATCTGCCCAATCTAGGCTTGCAGAATATATTCATAATTACTGAGTTGTGTTTTCATTGACTGGTTCTATTTGGGTTGGAGATTCAAATATCTCCCACAACAGCTTCTTACCAGGTATTTCATCACAGCAATGAGAAAAGCAATTAAAAACAGCAAGTAGTTTGTGAACCTGATCACTTTTCAGGTTCACAAAATTGTGATCTGTTGATTGTGGAAGAGGGCTAGAAAGATGGCCCAGTGGTAACAGCACCAACCATTTTCCCAAAGGTCCCAAGTTCAATTCCCAGCACCCACACAGTAGCTCACAACCACTGTTAACTCCAGTCCAAGGAAATTTACTGACCTCTTCTGGCCTCTATGGGTCCTGCATACACATGATACACAGACATGTATTGGTAAACACTCATACACGTAAAATAAAAATAAATAAGTCCTCAAAATGTAAAATAAATTTAAAAATACAAGATAATGGTGTAGTTACCTTATATATGTAGTCAATATAATACCATGTAAACATTTTTAAATGATCCTAAGTGCATATGGAAATGTATCCATAATATACTCTCGGAGCCATATATATGTGAAATGGTACAGCCTTCAAATATAACCACCATATGATTTTATAACTCTGCTATTCCTATAGAAACATCTGCCAAGCACTTAAAGACTCTCACACCTGTTACTACAGTGTTATTTGTAGTAACAAGAGATCGGAAACTTGACTCTCCCTTCATAGGAAAACAGTAACTTTTGATCCATCATAATCACCATGGACTCCTGTGTCTCCATTTATAAAGAATAAAAATAGGGCTGAGGTGGTAGCTAGTGGGTTACTGTACTTGTTCTGCAAGTATAAGGATATGAATTCAAATCCCCAATACCTGTGCAAAAATCCAGGCATAGATATGCATGCCTGCAAACCCAACATTTTGGTTTGGAGATAAGAAGATCCCAAGAGGTTACTGGCCAGCCTGAAGAGCAAGCTTCCAGTTCAGTGAAAGACCCTATAAAAAGTAAGACAATGAAGATGATGCCCAACATACTACTTGGGACTTCTCATTTGTATACACAGGTTCATGTACCCAAACTCACCTGCACATACTATACACACACACATACACACACCCCACTACAAATGGGCTAGTGTGGAGAAATGCTGATGGCAAATGTCTTAGTCTGCTATCTATTGCATAGTATAAACAAAAGCAACCTGGGAAGGAAAGGGATTATTTCAGCTTACCCTTCATAGTCTGCTTATGAAGGGAAGTCAAAGCATGAACCTAAAGGCAAGAATGGAAGCAGAGACCATACAGGAATGGTGCCTACTGGCTTGGTCTTTTTGGATTTCTCAGCTTACTTTCTGGTATAACCCAGGACCACTAACCTAGGGCTGGCACTGCCCACAGTGGGCTGGGGTCTCTCACATCAATTACTAATCAATAAAATGTTCCACAGGCCAATCTGATAGAAGTGTTCCCTCAATCCAGGTTCTCTTTTCCTAAGCGACTCCAGTTTTTACCAAGAAGACAACAAACAAACAAAACAAACAAAAAACAACAACAAAAAACTAAGCTAGCACAACAAATAGTTTTAAAGTACAAAAGTATATATTAAGTATGATCTCATTAAAAAAAAAACAACATAAATTTAGTATTTATATAGTTTTGGCCCCAAAATAACATTGAATGTTTTCTGAGTAATGCCTATGTTATAGTTCCAAGTGAAATAAAATAGATCATAAAATCAAGAGGCCAGTAGGACTCCATTTGGGTAAACATACAGAGTTAAGCAAGTCTATGTAAAACATGAAGCTCATGGTAAGAGCTCAGCCCCTGGGTTGTTGTTATCTTCGGGTCAACAGCCTGGTGAGTAAAGATGCTCACAGTCCATAACAGTCTTCTTCCAAGTCCCCAGTTTCCCTTAGTTCTGCAAGGGTCCATCTGAGGCCACCGGGGCAGCTGACAGCTTCCTCCCATTCATTTTACCCTGACTCCAAACGAAGGGCAGCCAGAAAAATAAGCTGGAGACAAAAAACGAGGTGCACATCCTTCCTTGCTGTGCAGGCAGCCCTGGCTATAATCCCAGGGAAGAGATAGGGCCAGAACTGGTAAGCCCATCCCAACCGCCTTATCAGGAAGGTTCAGGTCTCCCTATGAGAGTCCTGAGGACTGACTCCACAGGCCCAGAAAGTGGTACAGTTGGGCCCACACAAGAGATGGCTGTTACACTTCATGTTTTCGATACAGTTAGGTGAACCTGGGCATGGTGGGAGAACAGAAGTGTGTTTCCTTCCCGGCAGTGGGTTTTAAGGTCAACTAGTCTTCTTACACTGGGGAATCAGCTCTGGGGAATTCCCTCTTACATCATTCCTCACTGTTTTCCTGACCCTGCAGAATACAAATATAATGGCTATTTATTGCACTTACAGCATGCCAGGCACTGAAAGCTCCTTAAGGTCATTGCATCATTGAATTCTACCCATGGCCTCTGCGATTAGCTCTATGGTATGGATAAGAAGACTGTTAGAGAACTTGGCAAAGACTATGCCTTGTCTTGTTTCCTTGTCCTACTGCTGTGATTTTTTTTTTTTTAAAGTACCCCTGGAAAAGCAACTTAAGGGAGAAAAGAATCTATTTTAGCCTACAGTGCATGGGTATGCCCATCATCATGGAGGGGAAACCAAAGCAGGGGGAGCTTGATGCCACGGGTCACATCACATTCAAATAATAAATTGGAGACATAAGAAACTGTCTCCATCATAAGAAAGCCAAGAGCTCAGCTTTTCCTCTACTAACACAGTGTGTGGGGTGGGGTGGGGATGACAGAAAGACAGAATCAGACCAGCAGGCAGACAGACAGACAAAATGAATGAATGAATGAATGAATGAATGAATGAATGAATGAGACCAGTTTGGACTTTGGACTCAAACAGACCAGACTCACATCTATATCTGCCTCTCACCCTGGTGAACTTGAAAACATAGTATTTCAGGGACCCCCATTTGCAAACAGACGAACATAGGTCCCTGTATCTCTCTCATACAGTGACTGATGATGACATTAACCAGCTATGTAAAGGCTGCAGACCAGACCTGTTACATAGACATCTGCAGCATCTCCAGTGAGGATTGGTACGGCTGTCACCATTGATACCCACTCACCATCCCTAGTTACCCTCACCCCTAAGTTCTTTAGCAGAGTGGACTCTTATCAAGAGAGGCTTCCCAGAACTTAAGAAAGACTTGACAGACAACAAACACACAAGTTTCTCAATACGTTTTGTTCTTGTTATTTTCTCACTAGTAATGCCTTGCACCATCAAGATTCTCAGAAAAGTATGTTCTAGAAGGAAGTGGTGGATAAAGGCTTGAAAATCTAGCTACCTGGGAGGCTGATGTAGGAGCAGTCAACCAAGGACATTCTGGACAACTTAGTAGAAAACCTTGTCTGCAAACTAAAAAGTTAAAAAGAAGGCTAAACACACAGCTCACCAAGCTCAGTGGATGAATGCTGGCCTAGAGGGTGAGGCTCTTGGTTCAATTTCCAGTAAAACACACACACACACACACACACACACAC
>NW_021604732.1:2924228-2939942 GCF_004785775.1 Grammomys surdaster
AAGAGAGAGAGAGAGAGAGAGAGAGAGAGAGAGAGAGAGAGAGGACAAATCTTTATTTTTTTTTAAACCAACACAGGATACTGGAGTAGTGTCTTCAGCAGTAAAGAGTACTGACTATCCCTCCCAGAATCCACATGGTGGTTCATAACTGTCTATAACTCTGGCTCCTGGCATCTGACATCTTCTTCTAGCTTCCACGGGTACCATGTATACACGTGGTGAACAGACATAGATGCATGCAAAACACGCATACACAGAGAACACAGTAACAAAGTAATTTAAAATAAATTTAACACACATTGAAAACCTACTTGACATATGCCAGACATTGGACTAAATATATAAAACCCAGCATCTCTAAGCCATAAACACTTTTGTGTTTGTTTTTTGGAGTTTGGTGGGTTAAGACCACAGAAGCTTTTCCCCAGCTCTAGAGGCCGAAAGAATAAAATCAGAATTGCTGTGCCAAAGATCCAGGCTTCGTCAGGAGAACGTGCCTCTGCCAGCAGTGGTGGACGCCACCGTTCTCGGCTCATTCATGATTCACTCCATGCTCTGTGTACGTGGTCCCACCAGTCTCCTGCCTGGGACCAAATCCCTCTCTGCCATAAAAGCAGAACCTCTGGGGCTCAGTATCAACACATCTTGGTCGTTTCCATTTTGGAGGCTGCCTGACACCCTGGGTGATTGTGCAGTGCATGCTTTCAGAAGAGTATTAATACTGAGACCAACTCTGAACAATGGAAGGTATCGTTTCCAGTAATTTGGAAACGATGCTGCCGTAGTCCGCTCAGGCTACTGTAACAAAATACCACAAGCAGAGTGGCTTATAAACAACAGAATTTGATGTTCCAGAGTTCTAGAATAGCTGGTATCGGCCAAGAGCCACTGTGCTACATAGACGCTGGTTCTGGCTGTACTTTCTCATAGCAAGAGTGTTCTAGCTTCCTCGGGACTCTTAGAAGGCCACCTAACTCAAATCATGAAGGACAAAACCATGCCTAACATATGACCTTAAGGGTGTTAGCATTTCAATACATGGGCTTGAAAGAGACACAAACCTCCAGCCCATGGCATCCAGACAGCCTGCTTATGTGTGGCTGAGAGTAGTCTGACTCGCACGGAGATCCTATCAGACACTCTGACATTCCATTTGTTCTACAATGTCAGGGCTTCTGCACAACATGGGAACTGTAAAGTGAAATAAATCTGTCTCCAAGCTGTGGTGGGAAACTACAGCCCAAACAGAACTTCCAGGTCACGCTAGGGCAAGGTCTAACAGCTCTCCGAAGTCATATTAATGCATGCATCCATTCACCGCCTTGGATGGAGTAGGGCTGGTTCTCTTCTCCATATTTCCCACCCAAAAAAATGTCTGGGGAAAGTTTCAGATAGCCACAGGCAGCTCTCATCAAATTCTGTCTTCCCCACCCAGCCACCCAGCTGCTTCCTTGGCACCAAGACTCACAGGATTAACTGCGGGGACCCGAGAGCCCAGCTGCACGCAGGCTTTGCAAAAACATTTGGAATACCTGAGATCTGCCAAATACTTGGTTAAAGTATGATATCCTTTCATTTCTTGGGCCATGTGGATTTTAACTGAAATGTAATCCATATGCCTGTGACTCATTTAAATGCAACTCAGCAAAGCACGGTCTGCTAAGGGCACTGGGCCGCCAGCTAAGCCTTTCCCAGCGTCTCTTTGACCCAGGAAATTGAATTTTGCCAACAGCCAATGGAATATCTGACAGATGAAATTTCTGACCAGACAAGGCCAGAGAGGGTGTCCTCGTAGGACGTTGAAATCTGTCCCCAACTGAGAAGAGAAGGTGCCCGGATAGAGTTCTGCCTTAATAATGACATCATGAAATAGCACAGATGTCCATCGTTATTGATGAGCCTTGTACCTTAAGATCAAGACCTCTCTCTCTTTCTCGCTCTCCCTGCCCACTCCCCTGTTTTGTGGTTTGTTTGTTTTCCGCTCTTAGTTTTGCAAAGTTTCTTTGTGAAGTCCTAGCTGTCCTAGAACTTGCTCTGTAGACCAGGCTGGCCTTGAACTCACTGAGATCGGCCTGCCTCTGCCTTGTGCAACCCCAGCAGTATATATGGGCTGCCACCGCCTGCCACACCCCTTCTTGAGACCAAATCTAAACATCACTACAGTTTGGGCTCAAGTCAGGAGAATATCCTCAAGAGAGAAGAGTCAGCCTCAGCATGTGCTCAGGGGACAAGTGGCGAGAACAACACAGTCACAGCACAAATAGTGCTGGCACTGTTTCTCCTTTGGCTGGTTGTTTGTTTTTGAGACAGGGTCTCATAGAGGCCAGTGGTGCTAACCTCAAAGTGTAGGCAAGGATGACTTTGAACTGATGACTCCTCTGCCCCCCCCCCCCACACACACCTCTGGAGTGCTAGGATTACAGGCATGCACCACCAAGGCCAATTTATATCCTGCAGGGAATTGAATCCAGAGCCTCATGCATGCTAGTCAAGCACTTGAACAGCTCCATCCCCAATCCTCACCTGGTTTTGAAGGTGACCTTGTAATACAGTGATTTTTACCCACTGGTTCAAAACCTCTGTCTTGGAAACAGCTTGAACAGGTTACTGAAGCTTCTCTTAGAAAAAGTAGCCATGAGGCAAGAGAACTAAAGTCCATAGCTCCTTAGAGAAGTCGGTGTCCTAAGATGACTTCAGCACAAGAAACGTCTATCTAATTGCACAGCACATAAGGCTTGTCAGACACGGCCCCTAGGTTAATGGCAGTCCTCAGAACAGGAGGCGAGTCACAGAGAAAAAAATATTATGGATGTATGCCACCAAATTATAGGCTGTGACTAGGAGCCTGTAATTTCTACCCTGTAATCCTCCCTTCTGTTCTTTCTGCTGCCTGAACTGGTGAGACCTAGGCTAACCCTTCACCTCAACTTCAAGGACATTTGGGACGTGGTTTCTCATCATCTTGCTGCCCGCTGTTTTGGGGATAGGGGCTCTCCTGAAGCAGGAACTTTGTATTTCCACGTGTACAATGTCCTTTAAATAGGTAACACAGGAAGGCTTTTGAATATGAGAAGGTTGAGGTTCAGGAAGGTGGGCTGGTATTTCTGTCATCTCTACCTTATTTCTATGAGCTTAGGACTATGTTCACCAGAATGGATGCCTGGGTAACAAGTGACTGTCTCCTAACAACTATGCACCAGTCCCGAGGTATGTAGCTTGTAAATGTTAGATATTATAGTAAATAACATTATAATGCTTTCCTGAGACAGAGTAGTATAGTTTTCATGACACCCGGGTGTATACAATAAATTTAACAGAACAGTTTATATGGTAAAACCTATTTTTTGGAGGCTGGAGATATGCCTTAGAGGCTAAGAGCATTGACTGTTCTTCCAGAGAACCTGGCTTCTATTCCTAGTGCCCATATGGCAGTTCACAACCATCTGTAACTCTAATTTCAGGGGAGCTGATACCACTGAGAGTACCAGGCATGCACATGGTACTCATATACACACGCAGGTAAAACACCCATGCACATAAAATAAATATAAATGTCTTCTTAAAGTTTTTTTTCTTTCCCAGCTACCCTAGAAGTCTGTATCAGTTTCCCTGAGACTGCACGTTGACAGGATCCACATTCTCATAGGCACAAGCAAGGTCTAGAAAATCCCCATTAGACAGCAGTGAACTCTACAGCTTTGTTTGCTTGGCACTGCTATGTTTTATAATGACCAATTTGCAAACAGTGGAGCAAGAAATAATAATAGTTGTCCTTTACTGAGTGTGCAGTACAAGCTAGACACTGAGTTAGGTCCTTTATACACATACAGCATCTCCTCATGGCTCAGAGATGCAAGACTGTGATTATAGTCCTGGGCGAAGGGACTGAGACTTTTTGCTGAATGGTAAGGCCAGCATCTGAATGCGAGCCACAGAGTGAAGCAATGCGCTCATTTTCTCACAGGGTCATTTCTGTTTTGCCAGCGCTCCACAGAAAAGGGGTTGTGACCCGCTTATCCTGAGCTGCTTCAAAGTGGAGAAAATGTTGCCCCTTGGCTGCTGACTCCCCTAAAGCTCCGTCCTCCGCGTCCCATCTCTGGCCCCGCCTTCCGCCCCCCACTCCACCCCCATCCCCACCCCCACCCTGTTCCTCTGTCCGCACCATTCTTGGCGATGATGTCTCCATGTGTGAATTCCATTAAGGGCCCGTTCACTGCTATTTCGGGCTGTGCATTAGCACGAGGACTTTGAATCGATGGGGAGAAAGCCAGACACCTCAGAGTGATGAAAAACAAATTTCAATATCCTTCCCCTCACCATTGTCTTAGAAGCCCTTGTCCATGGCTCCCAGGAGGCCAGAGAATCCAATGAATGGAGAGGCACAAGGAAGTGGGACAGGGATGCTAAAATCTTCGTAATCTACAGGACCTCTGAACTTGACTGTTCTCCTCCTTGAAACTGTCTCTCACGGCTCACTCTTTTTAGGTCTCTGCTCGGATTTCCCATCGTCATTCCTGACTACTTACTGTTCATCAACACCGGCCCCCTCCCACCCCACCCCCACCCCGCTCTTCCTGAGCCCACAGTGTTTTGCTTCCTGTATACAATTCTCATTATTTGATACACTGTACACTAACCGTTCACTCCCTGTTTCCCTTCTGATTCTAACAAGAGCTCCAGGCTGGCAGAACTCTTCCCCCCACAGTTCGACTGGCCAGACCGACACTGGTGCGCAGGCATCACAGGTGAAAACAGACAGGGAGAGCGGAGGGATCCACCAAGAGCAGAAAGGAACTTTTAGGAAATTTCTGAGCACAGGACCTAGATTCCTTAATACCACCAGAAGGAAGAAATGCTAACACGGTAACTTGAAAACTCAGAAATATCCCTTCTCCTCACCCCAGAGCTGTTTTGAATTCGGGCTTGCTGGCCTGTGAATGAGAGGACGTGGGGAAAATAAACATGCCAGGAAGTTGTGTGCAGTTGGAGTGAATTCAGTTCAGTAACACGTGTGCAAAAACAAAAAGCCCAATTTGGATGAAAATAGCAGGAAGTCCTTCCCCAGAGACACCTGGTGAGATCATGCTGTTTGGCTGTGCTGCTTCCATTCTGGTCAAGTCACCAGCCTTCTGTGTGCTCAAGGAGGCCAAGAACCCTATCTCCACAGGCCTCCCTGGGAGTTGGCAGCAGCCATGAGCAGAAAATAGGTGGCACCTATGAAAAACCCCTAGCAGTAAGTATATTAAAGATCACAACAGGGCCTGCTCAGTGAAATCCCGTCTTCCTGCATTCAATCCTAGAATCCATGTTAAAAAAAAAAAATCCAGATATGGCAACAGGTAGTTTTCATTTTAAGGATGAGGAAGAGGAGACAGACAGATTCCTGAGGTTCCTTAGCTAGCCAGAGGAGCCAAATGGCGACAGCTGAGGCTATCCCCTGACTTCTGAGCAGACTTCTATTTGAACCTGTTCTGTCTTTGTCTGTGTCTGTGTCTGTCTGTCTGTCTCTGTCTGTCTGCCTCTCTCTCTCTCACACACACACATACACACACACACACACACAAATTAAAAGACAACTCCATGTGCTCACATTCTATGCTTTATCCACTCCGCCCATCCCTCACAACCACTCCATGAGACGGCCATCACTACTCTCCTTTCAGATTTCGTCAGCTTGCCCTAGGTCACATGCTACAACTCCATGTCCAAGCCAAAAAATACAACTGATTTCCACTCGCCCTCTTCATTCACTTGCTGGGTGACTTTAGGCAAGTGCCTCTCCCTTTCTGTGATGAAATTTCTGTACTTGTACAGGAGACTACAGCATTCAGCAGTCTCTAGAACAATGGTTCTCAACCTTCCTAATGCTGCGGACCCTTTAATACAGTCCCTCATGTTGTGGTGATTCCTCACCCCACCCCCCAACCATAAGATGATTTTCATTACTACTTCCTAACTGTAATTTTGCTACTGTTTATGAATCCTAATGTAACTTTTTTGGAGACAGAGGTTTGCCAAAGAAAGAGGTCATAACCCACAGATTGGGAACTGATGCTCTAAGTAAGTAATCCTCCTAGTCTAACTTCTTGTGATTTTCTGCACAAGTTCCAATGCAGAAGGAAAGGACAAGGGTCCCTGCTTAGCTAACCCTGCTGAGGCTCTACCCTGAAGGTATCACCAATTCAACGGACTGTGAGAAGATCAAGGGTAAAGAGGACAGACACAGATGGCAGTCAGGAGCTTCGACAGAGCCAGTAAGGCACCAAGCTGATCCCTAAGAGAGGCCAAGCACAAGCTAGCCCTCCCTGGGCCTTGCAGGAGCACAGCATCACAGTCAAAGCAATGCCCTGAGCAAGGAGGCTCTTCCCACTCTGGGGAGCCAGCCAGGCAGCTCTATCCCAGGGAGTAGAAGGAAAGAAACATTTCAGCAAACCAGTAAAAGGCTGGTTTTGCTCTAGGGGAGGGGAGCCAACATGACAGTGATGTCTATTTTCTTGGGAGTGCTGAAAGCCAGTGTCCTAGAGGCACAGGGAAGAGAGAGGGACCGAGCCCTGTGTTAGGTAGCAATTTCCTCCATAATAAACCTCCTTCTCTTTTAAGACACAGGGTGCTTGCTCGGGAGAGTTAAAACATTCCATTCTGCTGGGAAGCTCATTAAACTCAGGAAGTAAACAATAAACAACCCAGGGCTTCAAGGAAGTTCCTGAAGATGACCAGAATCACTAGGCCCCTCCCTCAACAATATATAAGCAGTAAGGACTGCCTCCCTCCCTGAGGCTCAACCCAACCCAACCCAACCAGGCCCAGCCCAGCCCAGCCCAGCCCCCTGGACCAGGCTCAGACTACCAGAGTTGCCTGCAAGCCATGCAGTGAACCTCAGGCTTCCAACTTTGATACACTGTTACCCATGCTGGGTGGGCCTTGGTGAGGCTTCTATCTTTTGAGTCACTTCTGTGTCCATAGGTAACCTTTCATCCCTAGTACTGTAAGCAACCCCCCCCAAAAAAAATACTGGTTCGCAAATTTGGACTTTAGTGGCATCCTTACTTGGGTCTGTCACTGGCAAGCAGATGTTTGTCCACATCTCCCTGGAGTAGTGTCACAAAACACCCTGTCCCTCTCACTGCACTGGGACTCCACTGACCCTTCCCTGAAAGTGTCCAACGAGCCCAAATTTAGAATAAATCCTTCTTCTCCCATTCCACCAAAGCCAAGCATCCATTCCCACCGGTTTGGATGGGGAAGGCCTTGCTCTAGCCCCTTCTTGGCAGCGAGGCTTTCATTACTCATCAGCTTCCAGGGTGCTTTGGAGGCTGCCAAGAGCAGACGGGCAGCTC
Organism: Grammomys surdaster; assembly: GCF_004785775.1. Taxonomy (NCBI): domain Eukaryota; kingdom Metazoa; phylum Chordata; class Mammalia; order Rodentia; family Muridae; genus Grammomys; species Grammomys surdaster. The sequence continues at coordinate 2,931,566 of NW_021604732.1, forward strand.
TCCAAACCAAGCATCCTTATCTACAACGTCAATGTCGAAGATAAAAAGTGGGACCATTGGTGGGGAAACTATAAAAGCCTTCGGAGTCCCTGGCCAAGTAGGAAGAGCTCTGGGAGGCCAGGTGGGCCGGGCTGACGACAGAATGGGCAGTCAATCAATGAACACAGCCAGGCAGGGTCATCTATTCAACCCTGCATCCATGAATCGAGACAGTTACGCCGGAAGGCAAATCAATGTGGAAATATTTCTGAACTAGGCCGCCGCCCAGCATGAATGAGGTTAGGGAAAAGCTGGACCCACGGAAGCCAGGAGGCTTCGAGTGATGATGCACTTCTCAGCAAAAATCTTGGGAAGATGAAGGAATTGGGGGTCAGAGGTGCCAAATCCCTGCCCAGCCTGCTGCTTCTCCCGGTCTCCCTCTAATCACCTTCATTTCCTGCCATACACTGAGCTGGAGCTAGGACAGCAGCTGCCTCCAGTCCCTTCCCGCCCTTACACACACACACACACACACACACACACACACACACTCGCCCCCAGTGAACTCCACGAAGCACCGGAAACACAGCTAAGGAAATCCAAGCAGGATGTGAAGTATCCCGCCAATCTCCCAGCAGACAAGAGACCAAGCTCTCTATCTTGGCAAGATGCCTCGCAAAGGACCAAGGATGTCGAGCTTAGGGGCCACGCCACTAAACTTCTTCCTTTCCAACTGGGACACCTGCGTCAGACTGGCACTGACCGTGAGTTCATTGTTTTGAGTCAGACAAAAGAAGGGAGAAACCCACTTACTCGTTCTTCTCCAGGTCCAGGATCAGCTCTCTCCCTTCAGCCATGACCCTGAGTTCTGCTGTGAGTGGATACTAAAAACAACAATAAAAGCATGTCAGTTCCTGGAAGCAGGGTCCTAGGCTCCCAGGGCCCCACAGGATCTGACACAGTGCCAGCACAGGGATCCTCTCCGGAAGCCAGTGAGGAAAGGTCATTAGCCTTTCCAGCCTAAGCTTGAAGTGACCTCAGCCAGAAAACAACCCAAATCATCCCCATCTGCTGTCTCCCAGTAGCAAAGGAGAGAAAGGCAAGCTGGGGTTCAAGGCTGAGCGGGTGTACGCAATCTCATGAAGGTCCTCAGAAGTCAATTCCCTAGAGAGTCAGACCCTGGATTAGTGTGCAGGATGTCACCTGTGATTGTGTAACCCTGGACTGTTACCAAGCCTGCCTGTATCTATCAACTTCCATGACGCAGGATGGTAATAACCAGTTTTCTTAAGATCCTTAAGGACCAGATGAACAAATAAGTGAATATAAATCATGTATCACAATTCGTAGTTCAAAGGAAGCTGTCACTCTTACACTGGCTATCATCTTAAAAAAAAAAGAGGATATAGTAATCAAAACATTTAAAACTGTAATTCGCAGTGCTGCAGAGCATACTTTAAAATGGTCGCCCTCAGATCCTCCGTCTGAAATTTTAACTGGAACCACCTGAAAAATTGACAACATGGACAGAATTTTTTTTTTAATCTTTTAAACTAGCTACAGCAATATAAGGTCATCTGATAGAAGCCAATGTCACTTACTACATCCATTTTTTTTTTCTGTGTATGAGTGTATTGTGCAAGAAATCAGGACCTCGGGCAAGCTCAATACAAACTGAGCCACACCCACAGCCATATCACATTCCTTTGCTTAACCCTGCTCCACTCATTTCCAATTGGGACCTTGCCTGCGGACTTGGAGACCACCAAGGACTCGGATGAGATATGGACATTCCAATCAAGTACTCTGTCCAATGTCCAGTTGATCCTGTTGCCTCATCTTAAGAGGGAACATTTGAGATTCAGGAAGCAGGAGACAGATGGGTACCCAGGCACTTTCACTAAGGGGCTCACTTCCCAAATTCTGAAGCACAGATTCAGCACATGGCCAGTGCCCTGAAGTGATTGCCTCCTACTTGTGGTTTTGCCCTGGGGACTTCTGGAGTGAAAGCCCTGCCCTGTCACATTGAGAATCAAGGAAGGACAGCCCCAGTGGGCATTTGAGCACATGACAACAGAAGTCCAGCAAATCCTTACCCAGGCCTGAGGCAGGCACCCATGTGACGGCCCACACACACAAAAGAATCTTGGCACAGAGCAAGTGATACCATGTGCCCCCCACAGAGACATTACCTGACACATGAGAACTAATATTTATTTTTGTGTAGGTAATCCAAAAATACTTGTGTTTCTGGAGAGTGCTCAGACACGGGGGTTTAAAATCAGATGTTCCCTGTTTCCAGGAAACGGTTGGAGCAAAACAACGAAACTGCATTTCACTGCTGTGCGAAGCTTCCCTATCTAGCTCCACTACAGATAGCTCTCCTCCTGGAACTCCCACATTGCCTGAGAAAGGCTCAACATCGTGCCTCCTGGTAAGCAATGGGAGGTGACTCCACTGTTCATACTCCCCTGAGAGAAGGACCCCAAATCCTTTCTGTTTTAGGGCAAAATTAAACAGCTCCACACCGCCTGACAAGCTTGCCCTGTGTACATGAAGCATCCTCAAAAATCTCTATTAGAGTTCATATACAGTCAGTGTCTAAGTGACTTCTAACAAATCAATGAATTACTCAAATGCAAATAAGAATCAGAGTGAACCAACTCTCTCTCTCTCTCTCTCTCTCTCTCTCTCTCTCTCTCTCCCTCTCTCTCTCTCTCTCTCTACAAATATTTATGGTGCCAGGCACTGGGCTGATGGTCCTTGTAGAATACAATGAGCCACATTCTGGGCAGACAATGGCTGGGAACAAAGACAGGATCTGGTCCCTCTACTTTGTTTCTCAGGCCCTTCCTGAGGATGCCCAGCATCCAACATCTGGAGGTAACAAAGGAGCCTCTATAAAAAGTATCACATCCATTCTTCGGCGATAATGGTGGTGGATGGAATACAGAAGACCTTACATTTAAAATAATAATAATAATCTGCCTGAGAACTGCCATCCATTAATTTGTCTAGCGTTTCCTTGAGGCTATTTTCAGCCTTTCCTACTTTAGGATGAAATGAGTTCCTGAATTTTTCTGCTTTGCTCTTAGGGTAAAATGTTCCCTACTTTTATTGTCCTGCAATTTCTCTGTAAGTTCCCTTACTAAGCCCAAGCTGTCGAACAGGGGGACATGTCTGTATGACTCTACAGTAACGTAAGGAATTCTGGGCGTTTCTCATCTGTTTATCTTTCCAGATTCCAAGGCCACAATTGTCTGAAGCCTTTCCTGACACTTCTTCCCCCCGGCTTTAATCTTGTTCCTATCTGTTGCTCAATAAACCACAGGCCATTTGGTGCCTTCTAAGAGATCATAGGAACAACTCCTTCAAAGTGGGCACAGTAGCGTATCCATGCAATCCTAGCACTAGGAAGGCAAAGCAGAAGAGTTCAAGTTAGAGGCCAGAGTAGGACAGATAACAAGATCCTGCTGAAAAAGAAAGTTAGCCCTTCTCCACATCTCTGTTCCTCTTTATTCCCACTGAATTTATAAATGAGGAAGCACAAGTAAAGTAGAAAGTCACAAAACATGTTACTGTCACGCAACTACCAGATTTCCCTCCCAAGAACAACCTGAATATGGGTCTGCTCGGTGGATCATGTTCCAATTGCCTTGGCAACACTTGTGCTTTTTGCTACTGTTCTGGACCAAGGAATCCATAAGATATCTTGAGATATATAACCTAATCCTAGCTCCCTATCTTGCCTCTTATTTTAAAAAAAACATTGGCTAGGTACCATGACACACAGTGTAATCTTTGTATTTTCAACGTGGAGGCAGATAGGCAACGATTTACATACAGGTCAGCCTAAGCTACCATGGAGACTGCCTCAAAAGAGAATTTGGGCACGGCACATGATGACACCCAGGGATATGCCTGTAGGCCTAGACCCAGGAGATGGAGACAGGAGTTCAGAGGACCTGCCTCAGAAAACAGTAAGACAGAAAAATAAACAAAAAAAAAATCCAATCAAGATCTATGACAAAATCACACATGTGTACTTGATCTGTGTATTTTTAAAGATTTATTTTGTGCCTCTGTGTGTGTGTCTGTGTGTGTGTACACACACATGGGTGTTTTGCCTGCATATATGTATGAATACCATATGCATGCCAGGTGCCTTCAGAGGCATCTCCTGGAACTGGAGGTACAGACGGTTGTGAACCATCATCTGGGTGCTTGGAACCTTTTCACCTCCAGTTCTATCAAGAACAAGTGGTCTTAACTGCTAAACCATCTCTCCAGCCCCAATTCGTGTCAGTATTACTGTGAATTTTCATTTCCTCAACTAAAAGGGCTTGGGAATGGGTCTACAAGTTCTCCATAGACTGAAGGAAAGTCCCAGCTAAGATATCCCGAGTTGACACAGCAAGAGGTTGGGCCATACACAGAAACAGAAGTGGTGGCGATGCTTGGGTGGCTTCCGTCCTCAAGAAGGGAACTATTGCTCCTGCTTTTCCAAGGAGGGGCTTAAGCATCTTACCTTTCCTCTCCCAGGGCTTTCTGAAGTCCGCCACTGAGGTATTATGAGTTCATGTTGTAGTGGAGGGCTACCTTCTTTGCTTCCATCTGCCAACACAAGACAACATAATCATAAGAATCCCGACCTCCACATCTCAGGCACCCAGGAGTGGGCATATTGTTTAGATGCCCAAGTAGTGGCCCAAATCACTTCAGAGGCAGCCATTGCTTCCGGGAGAGTGCTCCTCCCAGGGGTCTCAGAAGACCTGCTGGGTGCCACTGGGCCTTGGTGACAAAGTGATAAAGGCTAGGCAAACAAGGTCTGTGTCCCTGCCAAGAGTCAGGAAATAAGCAGACATTCTCAGGTGCTACTTAACTATCCCAGAAAAAAAAAAGAAAGATTGTGCCACAGGATAAAGGGAAGCTAGCAGGGGATGATGCTGAAGATCTGAGGAACCAGAGGAAGCCAGTTATGCAAAAATCTCGGGAAGAGCAAAGAGTGACAACTTTAGACATGGGCCTGGGCTCGCTAAGACACAGGCAGGAAGGAGAAATAGTCTACAAGGTCAGAGGACACTGGTGAATATGCCAAGCAAGGGTGGGTAGATATTCGGGCAAGTTGGAGGATGTTGGCAGGAAGTATTCTAAGTGAGATAGATGGCTGTGGCTGTACAACACAAAGGCATGAGGAGGGTCTGGATTTCAGTATGAATAGACCTGGAAGGTTCTGATGTCTGTAGAAAAAAAAAACCCACAAAAGCAGTATGAGCCGTACTGGTATTTGTTTTTGTTTTGAAAGGTGACTCTGCCTGCGGAGAGAATTGGGGAAGGGGACAGGGACAGAGAAGGAGGAAGCCTTGGCAGCAAGGCTGGAGGCGCAGGGAGCCCTTGTGAGAGGTGACAACTTGGACATCTTCACAGAAGGTAATGAAGTGATGAGGTGCTGAGGATAAGCAGAAGGTTTGTTACCCATGAGCTTCTGTTTGCCCTTTGGAGATGATGCTCGCCTCCCTGGGAGGTCTTTCAGGATCACAGGTAGGAGTAAAGGTGACACAGCCTCCCAACCGGCCAACCATTACCATAAACTTGAAAATCATTAACATTAACTTGACCTTCCTAGTGTTGAGTTTGAAGTTGTTATTTCGTTTCCTTGGCTCCAAACCTTCTCACCTCCAGTTCTATCAAGAACAAGTGCTCTTAACTGCTAAACCACCTCTCCAGCCCCAATTCGTGACAGTATTACTGTGAATTTTCATTTCCTCAACTAAAAGGGCTTGGGAATGGGTCTACAAGTTCTCCATAGAGTGAAGGAAAGTCCCCGCTAAGATATCCCGAGTTGACATAGCCAGACTGATGGAGGTTCCTGAGAAAAGAGGCCGAAGCCACGGAAGAGCCGTGCTCAAGAATAGGAGACCTCAACACTACTTACAGATCATCTTTTCAAAATTGAGAACTTCCTGGTCCCTAAGCAAATTAAGTCTCTGAAATAGGGTAAATCTGAAGACTTCCAGAGATGTCACCAAGGACCCCAATGTTGAGTTCCTTCTAACTCAGCCTCATCAATCAAATGAGGGATATAAAAGATGCCTGAGCTTTTGCGGCTCACGTCTGTAATCCCAGCAAGACAACTAGCGTTCTAAAGCCATCTTGGCTATATAGAGGATTCTGAGACAGAAGCCCCCTACACAGCATCTTGTCTCAGAGAATTAATTAAAAAGGTAGCTGGAGCTTGGCAGTGGTGGCACAGGTCTTTAATTCCAGTAATTGGGACACAGAGGCAGGCGGATCTCTGCATTTAAGGCCAGCCTGGTCTACAGACCTAGTTCCTGGACAGCCAGGGAACATAAAGAAACCCTGTCTCACGAAACAAAAACAAACAAACAAAAAACAGCATAGCCCTCCATAGAGACTGAAGGCTCTAGCCTCTTAAACAAAAGGAGGAGCTGTGTGGTGTATAAGAGAATGACTAAGGGTCTCAGGATCGTGGAAAGCACTGAGCGCAATCTCAAGTCTTAACAAACAGTCCAGCTTAAGAACACGACGGCCCTGGAGAAGGGTTGCTCACAACTTGGAAAATAAGGCCAGAAAGCACGTGGGATCACGCTTTTAGCATCAGACCTGGAGCACCGTTTAACAAAGGGATGGATGGCTGACTCGGCTAAGAGAATGTTATCTCTGGCTTTCTTGTTTGCTTTTGGTGGGAAGGTCAGTATTCGGTGAAGTTTAATATTAACTGCAGACCTGTGACAGACAAAGATTCAAGTGATTTCAGGATAGGAGAGCGATAACAATCTCGTGATTCTGTCTCACTCGAAGGACTTCATTACGCCAATCCCTCTATCACCAGGGGTCTGCTGATGCTTCTAACCAGCTTTAGCAGTGGCTTTTGCCACCTCATAAATGAAGAAAAAAAAATCTTTGCCACATTTGTTTAAGAGCCAGGAGTTTAACTTTGGGGAAATTATATTTCTGTGGTTTCTTGGTAGAACTTAGAGTCATTAAAAAAATCATAGTTTTGGAAAATGTCATGATTTGGGAAGCACCTTTTAAAGTGTGTATGTGTGTGGTATGTTTCCAGATTCATCAGGATATAGTCATCGAAAGACAGGAAAGGGGAAAGCAGAATATTAATAGCAACCGCTCATTTAGGGATCATGGGTCACTTGACAACTTTTCCCAGATCTGCAGCGACTCTGCCTCACTGACTGTTCTCAATGCCTCGGGATCCAGTGAAGTTTACTTTCCTTGCCTTTCTTCTGTGCCAGTGTTAGGCCGGAAAACCAGACTTGAACAGGCTCTGGCTCCCTCTTCCCCAAAGAACCCCATGCCCCAACAAAAGGAAGAACCTACTCCTTCCTAAGTGAAACCCTGAGTGACTCAGTTTCCCTTTTGATACAAGAGCGTTGAAAGAAAGCTTTATCTGCTGTGTGGAGCACCGGGTGGAGGAAACCCTAGGATCAGGTTCTTGCAGGGATGGGCCGAGAGGGGGGGCTGGGGAGGGGGTTGGGGTGGTGTGTGTGCTGCAGCCTGCCTAGCCCATAAACATCAGGGTGTCGTTAGCTTGATTTAAAAACGCTGACGGTTGGTACAGAAAGCACCCCTCTGGAGTCAGCCCAGCTCTCCAACTGCTGCAGAGCTAAGAAAGCTCTCATGGGTCAAAATGACAGAAGCCAGACATTGCCCCTCCGGGACCGTCCCTTCCGCGAAATCCTATGAGAACCTCTGAGGGATGCGGCCGGGGAGGGAGGGATGTCTGGGAAAACAGTTGTGAGAAATAGACATTATCCAGCGTCCAAACTGGAATCCAGTTTTCTTCACATATGGGGAAACTGAGGCCAAGAGGAGGTGGGCGTTGGGTGAGGTGGAAAGAAAGCTCCTGTTTCCAGTATCAGGAGATCTTCAATGTGGGGCGTACTTATACACATCTGGTTTTTCGTTAGTGAACTTCAGCTTATGATCTGCATAATGGGTGTGCATCGCTCTTTTATAGTCTTTCAGCAGGGTCGCTGCCAACGCAGAGATAACTAGTAAACCACCCTACCCTAGTCTCTTGGAAGCCTTTGATTTTCTACCCACTGGTATGCATTTGACCCCCAGCAAGATCCTGGGAATGGCCTCCTCGCCGATTCTGCATAGGATGCTTGGGGTGCTCCTCTGGGGATGCTCTGGGGTTGCTAGAACAGCGGGCGCAGAATAGCTTTGAGAGAGAGGCGGAGCGGAGATGAGCAACAGTGAGAAAACAGAAACGATCAGGATAGCAGGGGAAAAAGAAGCCCAAAGAGGGAAAACAGGAGGACATGAAGAAAGGAAAGCAAGGAGAAAAAGAGAGAGAGAGAGAGAGAGAGAGAGAGAGAGAGAGAGAGAGAGAGAGAGAGAGAGAGAGAGAGAGAGA